>NC_031788.1:5404765-5487017 GCF_001522545.3 Parus major
AGAGTGTGCAGCCAGAGCCGCTCATCTGCCGTGCAGCTGTGTCCGCACACCGAATGCTCGGAAACCCTGGCCAGGAAAGCTGGGGGGGCTGGGACAGTTTGCACCCTGCTCGTGTCCTACAGCCAGAACACAGGCACAAGGATGGTGCTGGTGCTCGTGCTCCACGCCCGCAGTGCCCGCAGGTGCAGAGCTCCCCGCTCCCGGGATGAACCGCACTACCCATGCCAGCACCTCTCCATCCTGCCCCCGCCTTGAACACCCTGCCCATCCTCTCTGGGAATGACAGCGGGATTTATGCAAACGAGGGAGCGAAAACTTCGCTTTTCGGTGCTGCTCGGGCCGGAGCTGTGCGCAGCGAGGCGAGGAGGATGCCAAGATGCAGCTCCGAGCGCTCCGGCCGGCCAGATGAGCCGGTTTCGAGTTTCAACCGCAAGCCACGCGAAGGAAGGAAGGGAAAAACCAATGGCCAGTGAGACCATGACCTGAGTTCAACTTTGAGGGCTGGTGTGTCTCCAGCCCTTCATCCCCCCTTCGACCCTCCCCATCCCCCGGAGGACCCAGGAGGGTGTGTGGGGCTCCGCGGTGCCGGTGCAAAACCCTCCCCATCCCTCTCCCACGGGTGTGCTGGGCTGATGGCCCGGGAAATGCTTTCATTTTAAACAGAGCAAGGCCCTCTCTGAGGCAGTTCCTCCCCAGCTCCCACATTGCAGAAAGGCGTCGATCGATTTAATCTTCCAATAAAACCTCCCGCAATTCTTTTCGGTTTTTTTCTGTTTCCTTGAAAAAAGAGAATCGCCAGCAAGACACGGTCTCCCTTCCACCCCCGTAGCTTTGACTGTGATGTGGAGGTTACCAGCAGCAAAGGGATGCAGGGAAGCAGCACCGGTCCCTTCCTTTGCCCTTGTCAATTACCTGGGGCTGCTCTAGCGCTGGGGAGCAGAAGGAAATACCTGACATTCCTCCATGCTCTCATTTGTCAGGCAGACCCCGCACAGGCCAGCTCGCTGTGCTCCCGTTACATTCTGCAGGGAGATTTTCTCTTTCCAGACACGCCACGAACTCTGCCCGTCCCCCCCGCCCGGGCTCTGCCCGAGGCCACCTCGCAGGCACGGCCCGGCTTTGGGAGCTGGCAGGATGGAGCCGGGGGATGCAGGGGACACGGGGGGACACGGGAATGTCCTACTGCTCTGCTGGGGTCAGCAGCAGCACTGCTGGAGGGAGAGCTGGGACGGGGAGAGGGAGAGGATTTCAAGCCTTTATTTATATTTTCCCCTCTGCTGCTGCTGGCCAGCAGCTGTGCACAGCTCCTCCAGCATCTGGAGTCTCTTGGCCACCGGCTGGGGCTCTTGGAGGACGTGTGTGCTCGTGCACACGCTGAACTGCGGCACGCCGGGTGAAGGGAGGAATGTGGCCCTGGCCAGAGCCGAGCGGAGGCTGTGCCGGCTCAGCAGCAGCTCCAGCTCCATCTCTCCTTCTCCTGCCCGGCAGATGCTGCCCAGAGCTGCCTTCGACAAGGGGAAGGGTGCCAAGGTCTGCTGGGGGTTTGGTGCAGTCCCCGGGCCGGGTGCAGGGCTGGGGCAGGTGAGCCAATGGGGCCAAGCCCAAATTTCCATCTCCGGCCCCATTGCTCCACTCATGGTTCCCAGATGTGGAAGGCAGTGGCCAGCGTGAGGAGTGCAAGGTTTGGGAGAAGCCCAAATCCCAGGGAAAAGCACAGTGGGGAGAGTGGCTGCTGCTGGCAGGGTGTTTGGAGGTGGAAAATTTCTGATTGCATGTACCAAGCACCTGTAAAAATGAGGAAAATCTTTTAGGCTTGTGTAACAGCCATCATGAGAGCTGGAAGGCAGCTGGGAGCTGAAGTTTGGAACCCTTCAACCCTTCCAGCCACAGCACCAGCCATGTCCACCTTCTGTGCATGCATAGGCGGGGAGGTGCTTTGTGGCCCATGGGTTGCTCAGCTGTACACAGCAAAATAAATTGTTACCTCAGGTTTTAGAGGGATTTCACACCACCTGAGCCACGCTGCCCTTCCCTGCCCCACAGGGCCCTTGGCTGCTCTGTCTCTGCCAGGGGGATGTGCTGCAGCTGCCCACGGGCACTGGAGCAGGGCAGGAGTGACGGAAACCGCAGCTCCCTCCCAGTGCTGGCGCTGACCGAGCAAACCCTGGCTGTGCTCGCCTTGGCTGGGACCGCAGCCTATTTTTGGAAGCTCTTGAGACTTCCAGGGATGGAACCGCCTTTTTTTTCCCTTCATTCACAGACAGGGTCATTTTGATTTGTTACGTGTTTGTGCGTGGGGATTTTATTGTTGTTATTGTTTATTATGTCCTGCCTTTTATTCATGGCATCAAAGAAGCAGAACTGAAAGCAGAGGAAGCGGAGGGGAAGCTTTGGATTTGCCTGTTTGGGGAGCAAAAGCAGCCAGGCTGCAAACACGGTGGGGACATGAAATGTCTGTTCTTTGTATCCTGCCTGTGGCACTTGCCAGATCCAGGGATGCAGAGGGAAGGAGAGGAGCCAGCAGGTTTCCACCTGGGCCATAGCCTGGTTCCAGGCTGCCTGCTGGGGATGCTGTGGAAACTGCAGCTTTCCAAGAAACCAGGCTCAAGGCTGAGCACTCATCAAAGGAGCAGTCTGCCTCTGACTGGGGACATTAGACTGATTCCCTTGGCCACCAGCTCTAAAGTTTCCCAGCCCTGAATATTTCTTGCTGGGGTGCTGCCTTCTCCCTGTTCCAGGTGCCACCCAGGTCCCATTTCTTGGGAGCTCCTGATTCTGCAGCAATCTCTCCAAAACACAAGTGCAGCTAGTCTTCCCAGGATGCAGCAAAGGACCCAGAAAGAGACAGGCCACAAGGGACCAAACTTTGAGTAAAATTTGACCCTTTCTGTATGGTGTGGATCAGACCTTGACCTCCCTGGTGACAGCAATGGAGGGCAGAGAGGGCCACCTGGTTTGTGACCTACTGCAGATGGTGACTCTAATTTGGATGTCCCAGGAGAGCCTTAGGCTGCCTCTGAAGATAGCTAATTCCACTAGGGATCCATGGAATGCTCCCATGGATGGGATTCCTCATGCAGCCTTGGTCACAGCTCCTTCATCCCTGCTGGGCTCTGCAGCCTTCCCCAGGAGCTCCCACCTCCCTCAGGCACATGTGGGGAAGGCAGGAGGGCCAGAACCTCTCCCATGGGATCAGAGCTGGCTGCCCTCCTCCTGAGCTCTCCCCATGGAAGGGGTTAATGCAGGACATGGCATCACCCTGGCTGGTGCACATGTCCTGACCCAAGCCAGGAGAAGGGACACCAGGAGACTACATCAGCTTTTCCTCTTCCTGGGGCTGGCTTTCTTTGCACTTTGCCCTTTCTTTGCACTCCCTGGATCCAGAGGTGCTCAGAGGAGCTTGCAGGTCCCCAGGGATCAGATCCCCCATCTCAGCCAGCTCAGCAGGGTCATGGCCAGCACGGTGCCTCAGTGCTGGGCTGTTCTGGGCTGCCTGGGAGCCGAGGCAGGAAACATAAAAACAGGCTGGGCTGTGCTTGCCAGGGCTGGAGCTGCAGGGGCCGGGGACTGCCACGTCTGTGAGCAGAAACAACGGGGCCTAAATATGCTCCCTCCCCCTTGCCCCCCCTCATCCTTCCTTGTACGGCCCCTGGGCTCACAGGAAAGGAAGGAGGGGGTCTTGGGGAATGTTCTGGATGAATCTCAGGGGCACAGAGGCTCAAGCTCAGCCAAGGAGCCCGTGATGGACAGTTGGGATCCCACAGCAAGAGGAATGGGGGGTTTTGGAGGTTTCTCTGCAAATATGCTCCCCTCCTGTTGCTCTCTGTCTCCTTGTCCCTGACCAACACTCCAGCCAGGCATCCAGCTCATCTCATGGTGGGGACAGTCCTGCACCATGTCCCAAAACCACCAGGTTTTGTACCTCCACACAAATCCTGTCCTTGGGGTCCCTGGGAGGGGAGCACTGAGGTTCCTCTCAGCTAAGGGGATTGGAAATGGCAAGGGAGCAAGTTGGGCTGGTGGGGGGACCAGTGGGGGCAGGCGCTCCACAAGGGAAAGCAAAACTCCCAAGCTGTGTCTGCAGGGCTTCACGACATGTGCAAGTGTTTATTTCATTGGATGGGGATGGAAAAACAGAGCCCCAGCAAAGGCAGGGGAACAAAATCTCCTGCAACAACCCCTGGGCAGGAGCTGCCAGCTCCCATTCCTGCAGCACGCTTCTGCTCGGGACCCGGCGCCGGAGGTCCGTGGCTCCCAGCCCCTCCAGGGAAAAACAAATACTGGGAAGGGACAATAATGAGTCTGCCAACAATTAACATGCTTGGGGCCAGGCTCTGCTCAGTTCACCCAGCGTAAAGCTGTGACTGGCGGTGTGTTTCTCCAGGGAGGTTTTGGTCTGGAGAAGAAAATGCAATAAAATTGTTGGAATCTCTCAAAAATAGTGGGTTGGGATGGACACAGGGCAGAGGGGAGCAGCAGGTAAATCCCACAGGATGGAATTACATGAAAGTGCCTGTTGATGACTTTATAGCTGATGGAAGACTACATGGAGCATCTCTGCACCTTCCACTTCTCCAGATGGGCTGGCAGAGAAACACTGGCACAGGACACCTGTATTCCCATTATGGGACATCAGACCATGGGGCATTTGCAAGGCTCTTTCCACCAGAAGAACTCAAGGTGCTTGGCCTGCGCTTGGAGGTGAAGCCTTGGAGAGGAGGAGCCAGCTGGGGCCCACTGGGCTGGGTCTTGCACCCCCCAGCAGCCACAGCAAGGAAGAGTTACGTGACTTTCCCAAGCTCCCCAAGTGACTCATAGGCAAGGCCAAGCCAGATGTCAGAATCCTGACTCTGGGACTGAGTGGTCTTGGGACCTCCCAACTCTTTGAAAGAGCAGATGTGCTGAGAAGCAGACTTGGCGTTAGTGTCCAGGCTCGGGAGGAAAGAGAGGAAGGAGGTAAAAGAGAGATAATGCAACAGCTTTGAGGTGGTGAAAGGGCCCATCCAGAGTTCAGAGGTCGGCTGTGTTTCTGTTTTGCCTTTTGCACATGACAGCAGTCAGACAGAGAGGCTCCAGGGGAGATTTGCAGCCATGCTCCTTTCAGCCTTCCTCACACAATCCTAACACTCCAACCCAGCAAAAAACTCCTAGAGAGGAGAAGGAGCAGTTTGAGAAGACATCAGGCACCTTCATTGCCTGATAAATTCCTGGCTTCTCCTCTGGGGGAAGACTGGGTCCAGTGGATGTCAGCAAGGGGGAGTGTGGGTAATGTGCAGAAAGGGAACAAGGCTGAGAACAGCCTTCATTTCCCACCGGCTGTAGAACAGCAGCTACAGATATAAATATATGTGTGCATACATCTCTAATGTGTCTGGAAACTCACAGGGAGATCTGGCCAGCATGGCTCCACATCACCCCACCAGACACTTTACTGAGAGAGCTGCGCTGTAAAACTCTGTGAGATGGGATGGGATCGGGGCTCCCAGGCTGAAAAACACTTTTTGGCCCTCACCAGGCTCTCAATCCCTCCCTTCAAGGGCCACACATGCCTAAGAAAGCAGATGATCTTCCATTCCCAGCTCCTGCACAGGCGGGTGAAACTCAGACCTGCCTTCCCTGCCTGCTGCTCTCCTCATTTAGATGGGCAGAAAAGGGAAACCAGGATAGAAGGTGAGGACAGAACAAGGGATGATTTTTAAGAAAGAAAGTTTTTTCCAGTGAGGGTGGTGAGACATTGGTATAGGTTTTCCAGATAGGTGGTGGATGCCTAATCCCTGGGAACATTTAAGATCAGGTTGGGTGGGGTTCTAAGCAACCTGACTTGGTTGAAGATGTCCCTGCCCATGACAGGGAGGTTGGACTAGATGATCTTTAAATGCCAAGCCATTCCATGACTCTAATGGAGCTGAGAAGACAAACATACAAAGCTGGGTTTACTTTCTGATATTTGTTTGGAGCAAATCCCTCAAGACCACCAGACCTATTGGGCTGCAGACCTTGAGACCTGGCACTGGCAATGAATGAAGTTTGTCCCTCTCTGGCACTGCATTCACAGAGAGAACACATTCTTTATTTTATGGGTTATCACAGCCTGCTCCCATGCCTGGAGCACGTGCTTTGCTCAGCCTGAGAACTTCCAGTGGAAGAAGAGTGGGAGAGGTTGCTAGCTCAGTTTCCCTCCTGACACTTTGGCCATGAATCTTCTTGGTTCCCTTGTAGCCACAGGGTTGGGAAGGGAAAGGTGGAGTCCTGGAAACATCCTGGGGATGGACAGAAGGCCAAGAAAGTTTCCAAGATGGAAGCCATCCAGCATAAATATAAGCATTGGGCTTGTGTGTGGTCTCTGTACATTAATGCTACTAATTGGCTTTAAGGAGACATTACAAAGACCATAATCAGGCCCCACAACCAAAGTGAGCCTACATAATCTGGGTCCAAGGGAGGCTGGTTCCTCACTGCCCATCACTCACTGCAGGGTGAGCAGCCGAGAAAAATCCTTCCTGACACCTTCTCCAGAGATTTCCCTCCTGCTCCCTCCTCAACACCCTCCAGTGATATCTGCCCCTGTCAACACACACACACACTCGTTCGAAAGCTTGCTTGCAAAGGAGAAAAATCTCTGAAAGTAGCAGGTGTCCTTAAGTCCTGTCAAAATACATCAGGGCTGTCTCTGGAGCACGGCTGGCCCTGGGAGCCCGGCCTGACCCCGGGATCCAGCCGTGTAATTAGGGCTTGGAGAACCAGCGGCACCAGCAGAGAGGAATTTGCAGCACCTCTCGCTCCTGTTGCCTGCCCCATCCCGGTGCAGGCAGGGGAGTGTGGCAGCAGGGCACCCAGCACCCACAGCAGCATCCCAGGGATGCTGGGCTGCCAGCACAGCCCCTGGGGAGCAGCAGGTACCTGAGCACCGGCTGCTGGCAGAGGGGCACCCCCAGAGCCACCCCGAGGTGTCGGTGGGGCAGAGGTGGTGGGGAATGACGACGAGGAAGGGGCTGAGTGTCCCCCGGGGAGGGGAACAGGACGGTCAGACGGGTGTCTGCAGGGCAGCTGCTTGTTTTCTCACTCAGAATTAAAGGAGCACCATGTGTCAGGGAAGATCCCTCATTCAAACAAAGTCCACTGTAAATCTTCAAGGGCTGGACTGCCAAAGAGATTGAAAAGGGGTTAAGCACTCATTTCTCTGAGGCTGACAGAGTTCAGTGCATGTAGCCTGGAGGTTCTCCAAGTAGCCTGATGTTTTATGTCTTTGGGATGTTTTTGTCTTCCTTCAGTTGTATTCAGTGCTGGTATTGTGTTTATATCAGCAAAATTCTGGATTATTGCCTCTTTTTTTTTTCTTTTTTTTTCCTTTTTTTTATTTTAGCAAACATCTGCTACTTCTGCTTGTAGCTCATCGTACCACTGCATCCTGCCAGCGGGGAGAAGCTCCAAGTAGGATGTGGGTGGCAAACGTGATGCTCCATGGCAGGCAGAGGAGTTCAGCAGAGCTCAGCCCACCACTATTCTGGGTGACACAAAACAAGCCCACTCCATCTCAGCTGCTCCTTAAGAAAAGGTACTGCTGGATTCAAACACAGAATGAGGTGAAGTTTCCTGCTCTGATGGATCGCAAAGCCACAGGATGGAGAGCTTGAGGAGAAATCGCTCTTGAAGAAGTGTGTTTTGGTAGGGTTCCAGAGTACCCCCCACACTGGTGGAATCACAGCCCAGAGGAGAGGGGCTGGGCTGGCAGGTGGTTGTGTGGCATCCTTCTGCATGCTGATCTGCTCGGAACCAGGCATGCAAAGGTGGAGGCACTGCTGCATTATTTTACCCACAGGATTTCAACAAGGGCTCCCCAGGGACCTGGTGCCTTGCTGGGAGATGGCACAGCCTCATCTGCTGGGGCTCCCATCCCCATCCAGCTCCCAGTGCCAGCCCACACCCCACGGCTCTCCTGCCTGATCCTCTGCACTACAGTCCCCTGTGGCCTCCCTCTCCCAGAGCAGACACTGGGGCAGGAAGCCATCAGAAGCCCATCACCCCTCCTGGCCACACACACCACCCTGCTGCCATCCCGTTCTGCATCCCGAAACCTGCATATGAAGAGGAATGTGAGTAAACACGGACCCCCCCCCAGCCCCCTCCCATCCCAAATTCCAATGAGTGCCAAAGAGAGGCCGCTGCTGAGCAGGAGCAGTTTCAGTCAGCTCCGTATTTACTCATGAATTCCAGCCAAAGGGGTGACAAAGTTGCTGGAGACCTCCCACCAACCAGGCTTTTCACCCCTCACACCCCAACATCTCCTCCCACTGCCCAAAGGAGCAGCTCCCTGTGTCCCTGGTACAGTTTCCCGCTGCTCAGTCATTTTCCCTTTGCTCCTGTCTGCCAGTGCCTCTCCTTGCCTGCCTGAATATCTTTCTCTATCCCTTTCTTTCTGCATTTGCTGGAAAAAGGGTTTCTACACAAGAAAATGTGATCAAAAGAGAAATGGAAAGAAGTGCCTTAAAACTTGCTAGACAGACGTTTTTTGCTCAAGATCAAGGGCCAAATTCTGCTTTCATCACACTGGACAAAAATCTGGACAATCTCCCCTTGAATTAATGGCATTCCTTTGTAAGTGGAACAGAATTTCATTCATTTGCACCTCGTACAGCAGCAGAGGGGCCATTAATCCTTACAGCTTCCAGTCACGTCTGCCCCAGTTCACAGCTCCAGCCAGTCCTGCATGGGAAGTCCCAGATCATTTTCTCGCATCCTTCCTTGTCTTGTCAGCTCATGATAAACAGCATCTCGTCCAGATTCCAAATATACAAGCACACTGAGTGATTACATCACCCCAAACCCACTCCAATAAGATAAAATGTAGCTTGCATCCAATTTGGATAACTCCACATTCCCCAGTGGGCTCTCTCCTCTCCTGCGTAGCGCTCAGGAGCCAAAACCTGGTGTCTGCTGCAAGGCGTTCAACCCACCACCATCCCTCCCTGGAGTCTGGGGATTATTGGTCCAGGTTCCTGCCAGAATCACTGCTGGGGGAGCCCCATTGAGGCAGATGCTCAGAGTTGCTTCTGCCCTCACTCCCTGCCAACAGCAGAGCCCCAAAACCACCTTCCCAACACCAGGTCACAGCCCTGAGAAGAAGGTGGATGAGTACTGGGAACTCTAATTTTCATCTGTGCTATCTACAGGGAGAGGGACCAAGCTCCTTTAAAGCTGAAGCTGGCATCCAAGGCTTGGAACGTGATCTGTTAAAGCAGTAGATTTTCTGCTGCTTTCCAAGGGGAAGCTCCAAAACAGACAGCAGACAGGTACCCTGATGGCTGGGGATGTGTGTTGGAGCGATACCAGTGACATGAGGGAGCTTTGCCCATGTGTTAAGGCATGTGCTGCAAGGCACCTTGCTGGGTAGGTGCTGCAAGGCCACAGAAGACTGAGCCTTGTGCTCTGGGGAGGTGTCTGATGCCCTGAGTGGTGCCTTCAGCACACAGCTGGCAGCACCAGACCTTTGGCAATGTTGGTTCCCTCACCCCAGGAACATAAAGGTTACATAAATCAGGAAAAATGGCCATGGGACACAGTGTATGTGAGAAGGAGCCTCACACCCAGCACAGTAGGTCACTGTGGGGACCTCTTCCAAAACCTTGCTCCAAGCCTGCCCTGGGCATATGGAAGGAGCCAGGCTGGCACAACTGGCCCCAAAGTTCCACTGATGACACCTGAAACCCTTCTGAGGTGACTGCACTTATTTATTCAGATCAGGGGGCAGCAAAGCAATGATGATGTTATAATGTGGGCAAACACTTAAATCCCAGTGTGCCTGCACTGAAAGGTCAGCAAGATGCTGCCAGGGAGTGAGGAGCTCCCTCTTAACACCTCTGAAGAGCCTAGCAGGGAATGCAGCAGCCCAAACTAGCATCTCAGCAGTACAGCTGCCTTCCAGGACTTCCCAAGGCATTGGGGTACCTCAGACCTCGGGAGTGGGTGTGGGATTAAAACAAGGGCAGGGGGATCTGGCAATATCTGTGAATAATGGCTTTCTGGGCACTAAAATGAGCTGTGAAAGGGGAGCCTGACAGTCTTTGGAGGGGGCTGGGGTGCAGATGAGGAGCAGGCAAGAGCACTTCCTTGCTTTACATCTCTGGGGCTGCTGAGAGCCCCTGGGTGAATAAAGCTCCAGCTTCCTGCCAGGTCTTAAACCTTTGCAGTAAGAAAGGTTTTTAAAATAAGCAGATAGAGGGAAATCCTTTTGTTTGCTGTCTTACTGCGGGAAGTGCTTGGCACAGGAAGGAGCAGGAGCTGGTGGCAGGCCAAGCTCTGCTGCAGCACAGACCAGAGGAGCAGCTCTGCAGAGAGGGTGAACCTTGCTGCAGGGCAGTGGAGCTCAGTGCCTGGTTGCCATGCTCTGCTCTGCTTCTGCAGCCAGGATTTCTCTGTCCTGCAAGCAGGAGGCAAGCAGGAGCAGAGGGGCAGAAGTCCCTTACCCCAGCAGCCATCCAGGTGAACCTGTGGAGATGGGTTCCTGTGCTGGGATGGAAGGAGCTAAATGGGCTTTGGCTCAGCACCTGACTTCAGTTCCCCCATTTGGAGCAGTTTGGTGTTGACACAGCACTGCAGATATGTTATAAAATTAGAGAGAGGGTGGAGGACAGCATCCCATGAGCCCCACAGCATTTTCCTTCCAGAGCACAAATTTGCTTTGCCTTATTAGAGTTGGGGATCTGTGAAAAATGAGTGGGAATAGGCCTGACTGACCCTCTGGAAGCCAGAACTGTGCTGGGGGAGCAGGAGCCAGCCCTTTTAGGGCTGCAGAAATCTCTGTCCCAAGTTCAGTCTGATGTGGCACAGTGATTTTTCTGCCCTACAGAAACAGTCACCTCAGACAACATCCCACAAAGTATCTCTTCTCACAGAAACCCCTCAGGGTATTAGCAGATTTGAATGGGGAAGGGGGTCCTGGAGTTCTTGTTGGGTTTTCATTGTCCTCACAGCTGGAATGACCATGTCAATTTACACAAACTTCTCCAGACACATGCTGGGGTTTATGCTCTTACCGGCATTTGCATTTCTACAGTCTGGACTCAGGCTGAGAACTTTTATTGGGTTGATTCTAGCAAAACAGAGGCAAGGAATAAAAATAACTTTTTCTGGGCTGTGCTGATTGTTCTTACACCGGCAGAAATCCAGGTCAGCTCTATTGATTCTTAAGGAGTGACTGGGTTTATGCTGGTGTAACTTTGTCCCCAGAGCTGCATGAAATGTTCACAGCAAAACCTGAAATTGCATGGAATTAGCAGAGCTGCACTATTGGGGTTTCATTACAAATTTGAATCTCAGACCAAGCTTGTCAAAAAATTCCTTAAGGTTCGTGAACCTTTCAGTCAAGCTTTGGCCCAGAGTCAAACCGAGCCCAAGCTGATTTATAGCTTTGCATGGAAATAATGTGAAATCAGTGGGTTTTGTTTGGTCTCTAAGCTGAAGCTCGATGCTTGCAGCTGAGCTTGGCTTTTGAGAGGTCAATTCTCTTTGAAAGATGAACTCAAACCTGAATCTGCAGTGGGAGCTGTAGGAGATGCTGTCGGGATTAAAAGCACAGGCTGGATTTGCAAGGGTAATGAGAGGGGTGATCCCTACACAGCCCTTCGAGTATGAAAGAGCTGTGCTGCTGCTCCATGCTCAGAGCTGGGCAAGGAATCAAATCCAATTCATTAGGACATAAGGGCATGTAAGGATCATTTGATTCAGCTGGCTGCTGAAGTGAGCTAAATACTATTAGTCCTAATCTCTGACAGTCCCTGCGACAGCCTCTTGGAGAGGCAGGACATAGCAGTGCTCCTCTGATACTCCACTTCACACTTGAGGGATGGTGCAGCTCCCGCTGGTTATATATTGCCTGCGGGATTAGGATCTGCAGGCAGCAGGGAAGCAGTTGACAGTGTGGTTTGGCAGCACAGGCCTCCTCCCCAGCCAGAGCCAAAAGCACAGCGCTCACGGCAGCCCCGGAGGAGAGGGATAGAAACCTCCCTGAGCTGTGTGGGGCCATGCTCAGAGCCCAGTCAGCTCAGCTTGCTTCTCTCCGAGGCTATTTTGGGGTGAAGGAGGCCAGGAATGGACCTTGTTCCTAGAGCTAACGTGGACATGGCCATGGCTTGGTGGTACCAAGGTCCAAGAAGGGCAGTGTGACCCACAGCATGGGCCAAATCCTGCTGTGGCACAGCTGGGCTTGTGTTTGACCACCTGCTTGAGAAGACCTTTTGGCAGCGAGTGAAGGAGCCTGGTGTGGGCTGGAGGAAGGAAGCATTTCCTCCACACAAGGAGGACAACAGCAGCCCTGGACTCAGGGCACCACGTGGCCTCTCCTTGAAGGCTGGTGGGATGAGGAACACAGCGTCTCCTCTGAGATGTGCCAGTTGGGTGCCTGGGATTTTCAGGGTGGTGGTGGTGTTGTTTTAATGCTCTGGTGATGCCTGGGGCACCCAGATGCGATGAGAGCCCTGTATGTCCCAGCCCTTGCTAGGAAATGCTGTCTTGGCTGTGTCACTGGGTTTGCTACCACAGAAGCAATTTGCAAATTGCCTGGATATTAGGAAAAAATTTCTTCATTGAAATGGTGGTCAGCAATTAGAAATGGTGAAATCAATGTCCCTGGAAGAGCTTGAAAAATATCTGGATGTGGACTTGGGGATGTGGTTTAGTGGTGAGCACGGCAGTGCTGGGTTGAGAGTTGGAATTGATGATCTCAGAGGTGTTTTCCAAACCAAACAATTCTATGATAAATCAGGAGCTGAGGTCTGCTGGGAGGTCCTGCAGAAGGCACTGAGATACCCCAGGCAGGATCTAAGGAGCTCCAGACAAGGGGTTGTAGTTGAAGAGCTGGGCCATCCTCACCTGCTCAGAGAGCAATGGCCTCAGGGATGGAAAAGATCCCCAGAAATGGGACCCAGCCCTAGGGCACTAAACCCAAACCCTCCAATTCCCCAGTTGGTGCTTGAACAGCACCACGAGCCTTCTTCCTGCAGGACTATTTAGTTGCAGCTCTTGGATGGCTGGATAAGTTCTCACTTACATTTGTTGTGTGTTTTTCCTTTAAATATATGTGACTGCTGTGTCCGGGTGGCTCAAGAGCAGTCCTGTTGGAGCATTTTAGGGATTGAGATTCCCTGGCAAAACTGTGTTTACCTAATCTGAGACTAGAGAGCAACATGTAATCTTCCTGGGCAATCACAGCTAATGAGTGCAGTTCACATGTTAACTTTTGGCCAGCCATGCACAGAGCAAACAAGCCAAAACAAGATTAATTGAAAATCGGTTGAAGGGACTTGACATGTGCTCACAGAGATGGCCCAAGCAAAACTAGAGGCGAAATTCAATGGATAAATAACTCATTGTGAGTTATTTGCTCGGCTCTACTTAAGTGGTTGATTATGTGGGTCTTTGGTTAATTGACTTATTGAGTGGCTGGCGTGGGTTTTTGGCTGCTCGCTCACTCCCTGCACGTTTTTGCTATTAACTCAGCTGTTTGATGGAACAAGTAGTCTATTGTCTGTTTTTTGCTGGCTAGGTTGGTGTTTGGTTGGATGTTGGCTCTTGGGCTAATTGAACACATCTGCTGCTGGCTGTACGGTGGCTTGCTGGGTTCATCACTGGCTCTTTGTTTTGTTGCCTGTCTGATGTGCTGGTGGCCCAGTTTGTCATGGATCGGATGCATGCCCACCTAATTGCCCTCCTAATTTCCTGCTCCTTTGAACTTGCAAACCAGGTTCTTGCTTTTCCTCGTTGCCATTTGGGGTTTCCACTGCCCCTTCCATCATCCTTGGACTCCCAAGAGAGGACTCCTCCTCCCTGACCAGCTGCACTCAGTGTATCATCTCTAGGACATCTGAGGACTGTCGCTGGGAAGGATGGACATTTTCTGGAAGTCCATTCCCAGTTGTAGCTGTGTTCTGCAGCCCTGGCACGGCTCCAACCTGACCTTTTACCTTTTCCATTGAATTCCTCATCGTGTCTGCTGGGAAATGTGGCACAGGAGTGTTTGAGTTAGAAACAGGTGGGATGTTGGCTTGCAGGGAGGCTTCAGCTAGAGCAGAGAAAGGGGAGGGAAAGAAGGGAGTAGAGAAGAGATGAGACCTGGACAGGGAATTATCTCTGGAAGTCGATTAAAAAGCTCACTTGATTTTGACAAGCACTCTTCATGCTCTTCTGTTTGTGTTTGGCCCTGATCTAACTTTAATTTTAGGATGAAAGAACATTTTTCCACTGTGGTGAGAACCATTCCTCAGAGTTTCATGCTGGGTAGGGTAGGAACTGGCAAACTGGCATCACACAGTGAAATGCATTTCTGAGAGCCAGGAGCCAGCTGAGGGGACGTCATGAGGGACAAGGATGGGAAGGAGGGGGAACACTCCCTGTGCTCTTCCTCCATGCCTTGCTGGAGCACCTGAAATCCATTGGCAGACAGGTCCCTGCGGGCAGCCTGCCTGGGCTGGGCTCTGGCTGATGTGGGAGGTGTTGACCTGAGCTAAAGCTGACTTGACAAGGCCCCAGGGAGACACTCAAGTGAGCTTTTTTACATCTCTCTTGCTCTTTTATTTCATCTGCTATGCTTGTAAAACATTCTTGTGGAGGAGATGGCAGTGTGTGTGTCCTGCTGGGCTTCCTGCTGCTCTGGGGAGCCTGGCAGGATGCTTGGCAGTGTTAAGCAGCTGTGACACGTGAGGTAATGCAGGTGTCCCCTACAACTCCCAGAGTGGCCCTTTAGCATGTACCCTGTCCCTCAGGCACAGGGAATGAATTGGCTCTCCAGGTCAAGGTTAAAGTCATGGCCAGGTTGGGAATGCAATGAAATATGCTCTGGAAGAATTCATGCCTCAGGTGAATTCATCCCTTGCAGCCTTCTCAGGCCTCATCCCAACCCATGGCTCAGTGGACCATGCTTGGAAGGATGATTATTGCTCCTCTTGGACACTTAATGAAACCCCTGGTATACATGCAGAACGAGCTCCTTCCCTGGCTAGGGACACAGGGGAAGAACATCCTGTGTGTCTGGGCAGTCTCTGTTGCCCCAGCCTCCCTCTGCAATGCCATACACAAGATATCCTTTGACCTTTTTTATCCTCTGCTCCAAGTCTGGGATTTTCCCTGTGAGCTGCAGCACTGGGTTTGTCCATCAGCCCTGGTGCTGCAGAAGGAGCAGTCTCTCTGCAGCACTGATCTCCAGCTCAGGGACAGGAGACAAGTTATTTTTGTCCTGTGATATCCAGGCCTGGCTCCCAGCAGGGGAGAAGGATGTCTGTGCCCTTGGGTAATTCCTTGGAGGAAAGGAGTGGGATAAAGAAGTACCACTGAGGTCAAGATTTCTGTTTCAGACCTTATCTTGGATTTCTCCAGCTGTACAGTGGCCAAAACCATCTAGGAGAATGTGATGAATGCAAATCTAAAACTCAGGAGTCCCCTTGAGCAGCCAGACTCACCCAGTGGGAATAAGAAGCACATCTGGTATTGAAAGATCTTCCTCCAGCCATTTGGTTGCACAAGGAATGTGCATGGAAATAATTCCTACATTAGCAGTCAAGTCATCTTCTCCCCACCTGTCTCTTTTTTCCATTTCTGTGGCTTGTTCCCCAGCAGGCAGCCTGGGCTGGGCTGGCAGGAGCTGTCCTGGGGCATGACAGGGAGCAAGGAAGATGCTGCCTAAAGCTCCCTGAAGGTCACCAAAAGGTAAGGGAAGAGAAATAGGCCAAATTCTACACATTTTTGTTGCTGTCTGAAGTTTCTCCTGTCTTGGAAAATGCCTGCAGGGCTGTCTTGCTGGAAGCCCTCAGAAAAACAGAGGGCTTTGGGAGGGCAGATGAAATGAAGGTGATACAGGAGGGTAGATTTGTTTGTTTAGCTTCTTGGAGAGGCATTGAGGAAGAAAAAGGTAAGTGATGGGCTGATTTCCACTTAATGTCAGTTGAAACAAGGGAGAGAAAGACAGAAGAAGAGAAAATAGGAAGAGGCTAGACCAGCAAGGGATTATGTGTCTGTAGTCTTTGAACTTGAGAGGGTCAGACGCGTGTCCTGCAGAACTGATCCTTGGCTCCCACTTGGAACCATCAGAGGCACCAGTACAGTGTTCTCATAGGATGTGACAGGAGTCATTCCTGTGAGTGATGCCCTTAGGAAGGAGCCCTGCCTGTATCCCAAGGGATAATCAGTTTACTGGGGAGTTCGTGGCTAACATGGAGCCCTCCAAAACTCTGCTGCAAGGACTGGACCAGCTGCTGCTCCTGGGTGGGTTTACTGTGACAGTTTGTGCAGACCAAAATGAGGCATGAGCTGCCCAAAGCCAGCACCCCAAGCACTGGAACAGCCAGGATGGAACATCTGGATCAGCTCCACAGTGTTCCTGCAAGCTGGTGGTTCCTGATGCTGGTACCTCTGTCCTTCCTGGCTTCCATTAGTCCCTGCCAGGATGTTTCCTGAGCTGCTTCCCCAGAACATGCAGCATGTGGCTGCTCCACTGCAGCCCAGCTGGACTGTCTGAATTAAGCAACAAAGCTAAGAGCCATCCAGAAAGTACTATAAGGATGGGGATGCAGGAAGAGACCAAATGAGAGCTCTGAGGTGTCCTGGAGCCAGCAGGGTTTGTGAGTGCTCAGCCCAGCACAAATTTCATTTATCTTAGGCTTCCAAACTCAGTTTTTTAGTCCCAGTGAAGTGAGGACAAGTATTAATATGTGGATTTTTGTTCTATAGTAAGGAAGAATTTTCTGGATGAAAGCTTTAATTAGATTTGTTTGGACCATGTTCACATGCCTCCTGGGTTCACTTTCTCTGAATACTTTAAATAACAGTTTTATTGGCAGGAACATTTGTGCAAACTGCAAATTTGGGGTCAGCATCTCAGCTGATATCAATCAGCATGGGCCTCTCTGAGGTGGTGGAGGTACACAGATTTACACCCACAGAAAGGCAGACTCCCTAAACGAATATTGAGAAATTAGTCTTGGAACACAAACTTGGAGAGAAAATCTCGGAGTGTTTGTACTGGAAACCCTATCCTGAGGCTGCAGCAGCTTTTGAATTGCAGCAGGGAGCATCAACCGCCGGTCAGGGGGGATCCTGGCATTCTCCTGCACCTCCTCACCTCCTCTGTCTCCCCACACTGCAATGCTCTGCTCCCAGCCAGCCCTTCCACTCTGCTCACCCTCTTGTTGCCACCACCCAGGCTGAGCTCCACAGTCTGGACTGATTGCCCCAGCTGCATGGAGAGCCCTCACCCTTCTGGGACATGATCCAGCCTAGCTCCTCGTTGGGGGCTTTGGGGGTGTTGAGTTTGGAGCTTGGAGGGATGGAAAATTAGGGGAGCTGGGATTGAGCCTGGGGATGGCAGGAGAAAAAGGAGGTGAGGGGCCCTCTTATTGCTGCCTCCTGGAGGAACTGGAGCATGCCCAGAAACAATAAATGTCCAGTGATGATTTGATGTGAGTGAGGATGGAAAAGCATCACAGAGGGTGCGTCTGAGACAAACTCACTTTAAACTTCGGTGAACTCTTGAACAAATTCTTGTGCCTTTGCAAAGCTGTGTTCCATATGGGCCAGGAATCCTTGGAAAGGGGGCTGTTCCCTCCCTGGGATGCAGAACCTGCCCAGGACACCTTTGGCTAGTGCTGCAGATGGGGAAAGGAGAGGTCAGGGATGGCTGGGCTGGTGCAGGAGCACAGCAGGGAGCAGAAGTGCTGGACATTGTGCAGAGAGGATATGCTGCCTCAGATCCCTGTTAGTCCAAGGGGCATTCAGGACCAGACCCAGCAGGGATCAGGTCCAGGCATGGTATTGCTGGCAGGATACTTCAAGGGGTGCAACAGTCTTTGCACTCAAAATGTTCTCCAACACATCTTGCATGATGCAGACTGCAATATATTGTAAGAATGAGCCGCAAACCTAGAAGAGGCAAAAGCTACTCCCAGGTTACTGCAGGTAAAACTGGAGACAACAACCATCACAGAATCATGGAATATCCTGAGCTGGAACAGAGCCACAAGGATCATAGAGCCCAGCTCCTGGCCCTGCACAGGACAACCCCAAAACTCACAGCACGTGCCTCAGAGTATTGTCCAAGCGCTCCTTGAACCACGGTCAAGGTCTTTGTGGACTTGCCATAACCACCTCTCTGGTCCCACACAGTGATGGGGACAGAATACCAGTCCCAGCTGGTACTGGCAGGACTGGAAAAGGACCCAGGTGAGATTCAGGCACCTCCTGGGAGCAGCCTTTCAAAATCCCCATTTGATTTCAGCACCCTTGGCTCAGCCATGGGGCTGAGCTCTCTTGGGAAGCCCTGCTCCCTCATGGCAGCAGGGCAGCTTTCCCTGTGTGGAAACAGCTGCAAGTAGAGCCCCTCAGCACCAGTCTTGCAGGGGTATCACAGCTTGCTGGCTCTCACAGCCCCTTTCAGGCAAATTCTGCACATCTGGCTGGAGCCAGCAGCTCCAAAGCTCCCTGTGTAGGACTGCAGGTGGACAGAGGGTTTTCATCCTTCACTGACCTAAGCAGATTATTCTTCCCAGGCCAAACCTCTCAGAAAGGAAGGATGACATCAGGTGTGCAAAGCAGCCATAAATGCCACCCAAAACAATTACCTTGCTGATCACCCCTGCTCTGCTTGCCAAGTGGAGCTGCTCCCTGCCTCCCCAGGCACCCAGACTCACAGTGAGTTATTCACAGAAAGGAAACCCTGTTTTGATGAGGGGGCCTGAGAGGGGCATGGGGAATCCAGGCCAGGACTTGTCCATCACTATGCATCCCCAGAGCACTGAGGTCAGGCAGGTAAGGGGCTCTGGGGGTCTGTGCAGTCACCTGGAATAAGAGGGGAAGGAATGTGCAGAGACTGGCCTCGCTGAGGTGATGGGGGTTGGAAGAGGAGGGAACAAGTATCTCCTGGGGCTTTGCAGGGAGCACTGCTCTTCTGGGAATTGGCTGTCAGTCCTCAAAATAATAATGCAGCAGAGGGAAGATGCTGCATCCCACACATCCAAGGTTTGCTTGGCCCCAGGGCTCAGCAGGCAGCATCTGAGCAGCTCCAAAGCCACCTCATAGAGCAGTTTGGCTCTTTCTCCCGTGGCTTCCATGCAGGGCTTCCACAGCACAAGGGAGTCCTGTACACGAGCACATCTGTGCAGAAGGACCCAGCACGCACAGCAGAAAGTATCCCAGACAAACCATGTGAGTCCTCCAACTGCACTCCAGCATGGTTTTGGGGAGGGAGTGGAGGAAGGCCGGATGTGGGCAGCCCTGCCCTCACACCCCATAAAGTGAGGCAGTGTCTGGTTTGTATCGAAGGCAAACTGAGAGAGAAGAAGCCTCTCCAAAATGAGATTCCTTACATGACAGCACGCTGACATGCTCTGGAATGATTTTGGCAAGAAAGGGGAATACTAAGCAGGAGCTGGGGTTTGTAGGATTGCCCAGGCACTGGGGGAACTTGGGGAGGCTGCTGTGCTCTCCCCTCAGCCCTGCACCCTCCTGACACCTCTTGCTCTGAAGCTGCCACCCAACCTCGGTGCTGATGTCACCAGGGCACTGCTCAAGAGGGAACTCTTTGTAATGCAGGGGGTTGGGGTTTTATTTTTTCCCCATTTTCCTCTCCCTATGGTCCTTTCTACTCTGGCTAAGTCACTAGTGAGGGTGCCCAGCACCCCTGAGCTTTGCAGATTTGGTGCTGGTGGTGCAGGCTTGTCCCCAGCTGGTGACAAGTTGAGTGGGTACATGAGGTGGGTAATGCTGCCCCTATCCATGGGGGAAAGAGAGCAGGAAAACACCAGTTTCCCCTGCAAAATGTATCCAAAATCACCCCCTGGATCTGAGGAACCCTTTGGATTTCACTCTTGGACAGCAGACTGAGAGGGAGCAGGCAGTGCGCTGGGAGAAGCAAGTACCCACAAAACCTGGATTCCCAGGGAGCAGCTGCATCCCCACTGCTCTCTGGGAATGTCCCTCCAGAGCCATCCCTGCGGTTTAGCGCATCAAGTTCCCAGCCTGCGCCCCCCGAAGGTGTTTCACACCGGCGCCGGGTACTCGCAGGATGGGGGAGCGCGTTTCGGCACCGCGCTTGTTTACGAGCTGTCGGCTTTGGCCCCGGCCCTGTCCTGTGCCCGCTCCACGGGGATGGATCTGGGCAGGATCCGGCCGGGGACCGCGGGCTCCGCTCCCACCGACGCGCGGGGGAATTCGCAGGCGCTTTTGTCAAGCATCTGGCCGTTGAATATTTATGAAGTAGGAGAGCAAACCAAACACGGGGAATCAAAGGAGACGGAACCTAATACTTGCAGTTGCTAAAACAGTCAGGAACCAGTTTCTTCCAGCCGGCTGCAGGGCAGGAGCAGCGTGTCCCCCGGGACAGTGGGGTGGGAGGGAATAGGAGAACCCATCAGCCAGCTCCATTCCAGCGGGGCCAAGTCGGGCTGCTGAAAGCGGGTGCAGCTGCATGATAGCCGCGCTGACTTACAGCCCTGCTGCTGCTCCAGCCCCAAATCATCCATCTCCTTCAGCAGCATCCCAATCCTAAGGTCTTTTTGAGAAATTCGATGCTGTCCCCGCACGGGTCTGGTGCAAAGAAATGCCTGTTGCTCCCCTGCCTGCAGACAGCTGCTCATCCAGCCAGGAGAGGAAGAAACCTCTGGGTGACTGATCCTACATGGGCTCAGGAATTCTGGGATCCCTGTCACAGCCTTGGCTGCCATGCCAGCAGCACCAGCACAGGCAGCAGCAGTGCAGGCAGGATGTATTTCTTCAATCTCTTGGCATTTATCTGGTTTGATTTATTTTAAGTTATTTTTAACAGTTTTTCTGAGTGCTCCCTGGGGCCTTTTTTTCTTAGTTGGGGACTTGAGCAAAGCTGGAGCAGAAGGGAAATATTACCAGCCAAGCTGGGATTTCTACCATGTGCAGGGGTTTTGTGGCAGCCCCATGGCCACCAGGGCAACCACCCACACTGACACACTGACAAAGCCAAGGAAAGGTTCTTCTCCAATCACTCAGCCCTGAGAGCACAGCACCCCATCCTTTCCCTAGCTGGCTGCTACCTTTGTGTCACCACCAAAGCTTTGCTGGTGACTTGCCTGTGTCCCTGCCCTGAGGCCATCAGGAGGACATTGGGAAGAACCTGCCCACTGTTGCAGGAGGCAGTGCAAGTGGTAGTGATAACTTTATTCTCCTCCAAAACAGAGAGAGAACCTCAAGCTTAAATATCCCACATTTCCAGGCTTCTCCATGCTGATGGTTCCAGCCCGTTCTGGTGACGCCCCACTATTCCCAAGGCTGATGAGCCTCACCCCCAGTGATACAGCAGCACCTTGCACACAGAGCCCATGCTGACCATTGCTGTTCACCTTCCTTGCTTGCCAAGGAGAGCTTTCTAAAAGGCTTTTGAAGACAGATGTGCCAGAGTGTCTTACCCTTGAAGATTTCATTACTTAGAAGTGCTCTAGGAGCAGGGAATATCTTTTACCCCTCCTAGTCTCTAGCAGTGTGGAGGATGGAGGCAATCCTGGAGCTGCTCAGCAGTGGTACCCATGGTCCTGGCAGGAACTCAGTGTTGTGCTGTATTTTGGCAGCTGCTGCTCCCAGAGTTTCAGTGGATCAGACTGGGAGAGCTCTGCAGCAGCCAGTGCTCCCAGGGGATGGGGTGGGTTTGGGTCCAGGCAACCTGACAGGGGGTCTTGGTGGGGCATAGAGTGGGATGAGAAGGGGAGGACAAATGGCTCTGCAGAGAAATCCATATCAACAATTTAATAAAACTTAGGGGGGGAAAAAAAGTCTCCCAGCTGGGATTAATCAGGAAGAGCTTTCCAGGAGTAATAAGGAAAGCAGACTCAGCCCAGCACAACAATACCTTGGTGCTGGCTGGGTGAGGTGTGGTCCTGGGAAGGCAGAGAACCAGGGGTGCCTCTGCACTGGGGCAAGAGCTGCCAGGCACAGAGAGTTTTGAAGAAACTGTCTTGGAAAGCCCTTTGCTGGCATTTAGAGCAGGGGCTGTTTCCCTGCAGACAGCCCCTCCACCCAAAGCTGGGCTGGGGAACAGGCTCCTGTTCCTTCCCAGGACTGGTGGTATTAAGCCTAAAAAGGGAATTGTTGGAGTCTTTACCAAAGAAGGAAGACCGGCTGCGCTGCTGGCAGGCAGAGCTGGGGGGAGGGATGCCACAGCCCAGCCCACAGGTCTGGGGGCTCACTCCCCTGCTTGTCCTGGGTTCTCCTTGAATGCACAGGGGCCAGATCCAGCCCAGAGGTGCTGCAGAAGCTGTACAAGGGCTGCTGCAGGGAAGGCACTGCCTGGATCCCGTGCATCATGTACAGCAGGTGTGGGGAGGCAGTGGGGGATGTGACCTGCACTTCCCTCCATAGATTCACCCCATTCCTTCCCTGCCTGCACAAGCTGAAACAAGGTTCCCAAAGGGGGAGAAGGAGTCATACCCCAGCCTCTTCCCTGTCCTCCTTTGTGCTCCACCTTCCACCTATTCTGCGCCATCCAGCCTCAAGTTTCCATCCTGCACCCTCCATCCTTCATTTTCCACCTTCCATCCTCCATCTTCTACCCCCCACATTCCACCCACCATTCTCCACTCTCCATCCTTCACTCTCACTGCTCCCTCCTCCAAGCCCACTAGCACCAGGTGGAACAGCAGAGGACAGCTCTGCCCTGAGTGTGCAGAGACTTTGCACTGCTCTGCACCCCATGGAGGGGCCCTGGCCCTCCTGCCCAAGCTGGCAGATGTATCCCACACCTCCTCATGCCTCTGTCCTTGTCACCATCACCAACCAACTGAAGCTCAAGCAGAGACAGGCAAGACACCCTGTGGCTGCAGGGCTGTGCCACAAGGGCAAATCCTGCCCTGATCAGTGAGTGCTGCTGTGTCCAAAGTCCCAGCAAGGATCAGCCAGAGGATCTGGGGGTGACACTCCCAAGCTATTTTATAATGAGGGAGTGCAGCTCTTGATGGGCTGCAGGTCAAATTCACAGTTATTAGAACTTAGTAAATGTGGTTTTAACAACCATCTGGTTCTCCTTTTATATGCAATAACCATCCCATTACATCGAAATAAAATCCACATTTAAGGCTTTTAATTGCACAAATGGCCTTTAGCTTTTTTCCCTCTCATCTCCAAAGGAAAAAGGAAATGTCCCATTTCCATCTGTCATAGCAGAAGAATTTGGCTGAGAGTGTCCAGCCTCCTCTTGAGGCTGGGCTGGTGCACGTGGAGTGTTTCAGCCCTGGGAGAAGGCACTGGAGCCAGCCAGGCTCCCCATGGCCCCTGAGGACCCTTCCCCCAGGGCAGTGGTGGGGTCAGCCACCCTGCAGCCTCCCAGAGGGGTCCCAGCATCACTGGGGACTGTGTGGCCATTTCCTGATATAGACTAGAATAGGATGAGGCCAAAGACTCACCTGACAGCTTGAAGAGAAATACCACCTCATAAAGGGTTTTGAGTTCATTTCACTTTGGCTTTGCTCCAGTTGTGGGCAAATCATCTTCCCCTCAGCCTGGTTTCTCACCAGGAAGGGCAATGGAATGGGAAATGCTATCCCAGATGGCCAAAACGTATCATTTGGTTACTGCAAAATGTGAGGTGACACAAACACAACCTGGCAAAGCAGGTGTTTTCTCAGACAGAGCAGGAAAATCAGGCACACTTACACAGGACATTTTCTTCCTTCCCCCAGGAAAGCTGCAGCTGCAGGATTTCACACTTCAGAGGAGCTACTCCTGCCAAAGGAGAACAGGACAAGAGTAACCCAGGGCAAGGGAGCATCCTCCTTTGAGCACAGCAGACGTTCAAAGCTGTGAGCATCTCCTGTTGTCCCAAACATGTTCAGGCTCAATAATTGGGGGATTTAGGTGAGATTTGTGGTTCAGCACCATGGAAGCCAACCTGTGGGCAGCACATCGTGGCAGGGCGCCCTTCCAGAGCTGACATCTCACCATCACTCTGGCACAGAGGGAGAAGCAGGGGCAAAGCAGGGCGGGCTGTTTTCTCAGCAGTGGCTTTTCCACATTCAGCAGCTCCACAGTTCCTTGCTTTCCCCCAGTGAGGCCAAGAGCCCTGCCCATGCCCCACTAAGTGTCCCCAGTGCCCCAGAGGCAGCAGGATGGGTGTGCAATTGGGAGCTGCACGGGCTCCAGGGGATCTTTCCCGGAAAGTGAAAAGCACAAGTTCCCAGTGCCCTCTGCAGGAGGAAGCACAGCCCTTATCCCCAAAATTTGGGGCCTTCCAGGAGGACAGTGAACAGAGGGATGGGTGTGTGTCACCATGGCTTGCTGTGTCCCTGTGGGCACAGGGACATGGAGCCCCATCTGCCCATCCCCAGGGGCTCACAGGGAAAAGCCATTTTGCACCTTGACTTGTACATCGCTTTGCTGAGGAACTCCAGGACCCTGACAGCATGGCCAGCCCAGGAGTCACCTGAAATAATCACTGCTATTTATTCCCACAGGAAATCCAGCTTGGTTAAACAAGAGGCTTAGGTTTTGCCTAGCAGAGCTGGGGCTTAACATTATGCTTGTTTTTTGTCTCTTTTTATTCAGTACTTAAGGGAAAACAAGGGGGAAGAAATGAACAAATGGAAAACAAGACCCAGCACTACATGGCTCTGGCACTGGATTGTTGTCCTAAGCATGGGCTTCTTCCCCGGTGTGCAGCACCAATTCACACACCGAGGGGAGGTATTTTTGGGTGTTTTTTTCTAATTTGCACAAAGTAGGGAGCTAGGTGATAACCCACAAAAGGCTGGCTCCTCACACATCGAGACTTTACATTATTTATACATTTTAACAAAGCTATTAGCATTCATTGATTGCAAATTACAGAACTTTTTGCTATTCATTACTCAATCCCTTACTTCCTAGTTATGTTTCTTGTGTTTCATGCTAGTTAGTCCGCAGGCAGAGTTCTTCCCCTCATTTGAGTCTGGGGTAGGCGGTCAATGAGTCAGTGGTGGTCATCTCCCACTTCCAAAATCACCTTTCCTCAGTCACTGGTCCATTCCCTGACTTCACTCCTGTTGGCTCTGGGCCAGGCAACCCATTCCTCTTTTCCTTGAGACAAAACATTGGAATCACAGAATTAGAACACAGATTAGAATATTGTGAGCTGGAAGTGACCCATCAGCACCACGGAGTCCTGGCTCTGCACCCCAGCAATGCCACCCTGTGCCCGGCAGCGCTGTCAGCCTGGGGCTGTGACCATTCCCTGCCGGGGCTGTGACCATTCCCTGCCGGGGCTGTGACCATTCCCTGCCGGGGCTGTGACCATTCCCTGTCGGGGCTGCCCGGTGCTGGGCACCCTTTGTGTGAGGAGCCTGCCCCCGGTACCGCACCCCAATCCACCGAACCGAGCTGCAATCGCTCCACCATAGCCCGTGCACAATCACACTGCGTCACCTCAGCCACTGCCCCACAGCTGGGAAACCTGCAAGCTTAACCCAAACCCCCGTTCGCACCTCGAGGGGCTCGCTGTCAGTGAGCGACGGCAGGCATGGCATGGTACAGCGCCAGACAGCGTGGCACGGTGTGACACAGCACGACACGGTGTGACACAGCACGACACGGTGTGACACAGCCCCACACGCCGTAGCAATACAATCGCGACACGACGCGACACTGCCACAGGCCCCGGGCGCTTTCCCGCCACGGCCCCTTCAAGTCGCGCTGGCCAATCAGCGCAGCCCACATCCCCGCCAGGGGCCGCCCTCGAGGCCCGCCGGGAGGCCCGTACCACTCCCTCCATCCGGGGGAGTCACTTCTTCCCGTGGCCTAGCGACCCCCTCTCCGCCCGTCCCCCGCCCTCTGTCCCGGCCGTCCAGCTCGCTTTACTGTCGTTCACAGTTTCTCGGTTGTCGCAGCGGGCAGCAGTAGAGCTGAAGAAGCCTTGCGAAATACGCCGTCCCTCTCACCTCCCCCCGTGGCATGATGGCGCGGGGCGGGGCGTGGGGCGGAAGCGGCGCCGTGGCGCGGGAGGGGCGGCATCATGGCGGCGCCGGGTAAGGCGAGGGCGGCGGGGCTGGGGCCGGTATCGGTACCGCGGAAATGGAGGGACCCAGATTAACGCGTTTATCTCTCCGCAGGCGCGAGGCTGCGTCTGGAGGCGGCGCTCAGCTTCCTACTTCTCCTCGCCGGTGCCCAGGCCCTTGTCCCCAGCCATCGTCTCACTGCCCGCGACCTGGCGCGGCTGCGGGCGGTGCTGGAGCGGCCCTTCACCGACGTGCGGGCCGCCTACTACTCCATCGTGGGGCTCAGCAGCCTCGGGGTGCGGGTGGCGGACGAAAAGGTGAGCGGGAGAGAGCCCGGCTGTCTCTGCCCGGGGGCGCTTTGCTGCCTGAGGGGCTGCTGCATAGCAGTGAAAGACAAATTATTAATATAATATGAGGTTATAGAGAGAGCTGCTTGGACAGGGCCGTGCGGGAAATGTAAAACGTACGCGCGTTATATCCTTAGTAAGTACCGGAGTATCGCTGGTAATTGGTGATTCTCGTGTGTTATTTGGGTAAATTGAGTCTTTGTCCGGGCACTTACGTGGCCCTGGCTCGCTTACACTCGGTGCCTGTAAATGGTGGCTTCAGGGCTCGCTTCTCCACGGCCCGTTGTGATGTTATTGTAGACACCAATTTGTTTAACTGCCTTGTGAATAAGTTTCCTTCCTGTGGCACATTTGGTGCAGTGTACTGTTAAATAGAGTTCCCATTAGTTTGTTTCAGTTCAAGTACTGAATTCAGGCAGTGCTATTTTTATATATAATTAATTATATAATTTTAAGGCTGGTGGTATCAACATAATTCTTACTGTGCTGTGTCTCTAAGCATTTCTAGTTTAAATGTTGCAGGTTGTGCTTTTAACAGCTTCCTCACATAGGCACACCTGCTTATCTGCATGTGGATATTTACCTGTGCTTGTGAACTGTAAATAGAAATTTGTTCTTTCCTCATGTGTTCATCCAGCACAGGGGTTCTAAACCCTTTGGTCTTGGTTTCTCTTTGAGTGCTGCACATAAGCTGTTAACTGTGAGGGTCCTGAAGATGGGGTTCATCTCGGTGCACCCCTTGCTGTGGCCAGTTTCTGGTCACCTGTGGGCTACACTGGGAATTGGGTCACTGTGGCTGGATTTTTTATTAGTTCCTAATTCTGGCAGTGATAGCACAGCCTTTTGCTTCTGTAGGGAAACAGTATTTATTGATTTATTGATTTCTCAAGGTTTGTGGTAAGACTTTTTTCTGCACAGTGCACCTCTTCTCAGGGTGGGGTTATTTAAAAGGTAGAGGTAGTAAAAATAATAGCTAGGTATAACACTTGAACATCTGTCATGGAATAATGTTTGTGTGCACTGATAAACTCTCCTTGAGGCTAAGCAGTCCCAGCTCTCTCAGCCTTCCCTCCTCAGAGGTGCCCAAGTCCCTCATCACCTTCACAGCCCTCCAGTATATCCTTGTCTGTCTTGAGCTGGAGAGCCCAGCACTGAACACAGCCCTCCAGATGTGCCTCAGCAGGGCTGAGTAGAGGGGCAGGATCACACCCCTGACCTGCTGGCAGTGCTCTTCCCAGTGCACCTCAGGATACCGCTGGCCTACTTGGCACCCAGGACACTCTGCTGGCTCATGGACAGCTTGTTGTTCACCAGGACCCTCAGGCTCATCCCCTGGAAGGCTACCCCATTGGTTAAGCATGATTTCCCTTTGGTGAATCCATGTTGGCTACTCCTCATCACCTGCTTTTCCTCCATGTGTTTAGAGATGAGCTGTTCCAACACCTTTCTGTGGCTGGAGGTGAGGCTGACTGGCATGTGGCTACTGACATTCTCTTCCTTTTCCTTTGTGAAGACTGAAGTGACACTGGCTTTCCTCCAGTCCTCAAGCACCTCCTATTTTCCATGAGCTTCCAAAGATGATGGAGAATGGCTTAGAAATAACATTTGCCAGCTCCCAGAGCACTTGTGGCTGCATCCCATTGGGGCCCATGGATTTGAGGGTGTCAGGTTTGATTAAGTGACCTTTAACCTGATCCTCCTCAGCCAAGAGAAAGTCCAGGAATATTGCTAGATTATGCAATCCTGTCCTGCTTGTAAAGGCCTGTGCTCCACATACTCAAAGTCCTGTGATTTATGTATGATCAGTTAAATTCTTGATTATTTTCTGGTTAAAATGCATCCCAGTGATCCAGCTGTCAGTTAATACAAATTAACAAGCAGTCCCATTGCTTGCCCCACTTTTCTCTCTGCACTCTGAAATTCTGTATTTGGATCCATTAATGATGGTGTGATATACAGCTGGAAAGGAAGCTCACCTAGAGAATTTCTGTTCATCTCCTCGCTGTCCTGGAAGATTTGCCCTACTAAATACACCTGTTAGACTTTAATTTTAATAGGCTTTATAATTATATTCAATTTAGGTTTGAATTATGGTTGCAGTGGAGCTTATGTGAAAATTCCTTATCTTTTAGGAGGAATCACCCTTGTTTCTTTGGGAGTACAGAAATGCACAGTGTTCATGGAATTGACTTAAGAGTATCATATAAATCAATCAGTGTTTTAAATTACCTTCTTTTTCTCCACAGGCTGCATGCAAGTTCATCAAATCTCATGTGGACTCCAGCAGTGTTGAATCTCTCTTTTATGCTGCCCAGTCCATGAAGGTCCTGTCAGGCTGTGAGGTGAGTGTGGAGCCCTGAGTTCTGCAGACAGATATTACCAAGGAAATACTTGCATTGAGATTTTTCTTTGGTTTGTTTTACACATAACTTTTAGATTGTTTTCTGTTGTGCCTTAGGTAAATAAATGTTTGGGTGTGCTCTACACAAGGCAAAGTATAAATATCTAACACACAGATTTGGTCCAGGGTAATTCCGAGGGGATGTTTTTTAATTAAACACTGATGGCTAAGAAAAAAGGCAGCACATTTGTTAGAATTCTCAGGACTGTGTAAATTAGAAGCTGTTTGTGTGGCTGACAGAGGGTTTGGGTGTTGGAACACTGCTGGATACAGTTGCACCTTTACTGAATCGGGTGGGTTGTCCAAGCCCTTTTTGTCATCAGTACCCCTGGCTACTACACAATGAGGTGATGCCACATGAAAAGCAGTAGCAGGTTACCAGGATACATCTGAATCACAGATTATCCTGAGTAATTGATGGTTAACAGCAAAACTTAAGGAGTTAATTAATTAAATTAAAAGGTAATGAATGATACATGGATTTTTCCCAAAAGCTTATATAGTTCACCAGTCTAGTGTTGCTCCAGGAAGGATTCAGTGGTGATTTGAAGGCCATGTTTTTTCAAGTGTGAATCACTGTGTTCCCTGTGCTCTTTCTCAGGTCACCATTTCAAATGAGACCAGGGAGCTGCTGCTGGCAGCTGTCAGCGAGGATTCCTCAGTCACCCAGATCTTCCACGCTGTTGGTGCCCTGAGTGGCTTTGGCCTTCCTTTGGCATCCCAGGAAGCCCTGAGTGCTCTCACTGCTCGTCTCAGCAAGGAGGAGAGCGTGCTGGCGTAAGTCTCACACAGGAGGGATTCAAGTGTTTGTCTTAATGTTCTTTCTCAGCCCTATTTGTAGTTTGGGGTGCCTGCACTGTGAACTGGAAAATATGTGCCAGTAAGGTGAAGGAATTTTGGCATTTATCACCACAAAAAATTGTTTCTCTGTGAAACAAGAGAACAAAATGTCCCTTAAAGGCTAGGGAAGAAAGGGAAACTTTAAAACTTGCTTTGTTGACTGAAAAAATGGATTCCTGGAAGCCTCAGTAGCAAGTCTGGATCTGTGCTCAGCAGGGATCAGTTTGTTCTCTTCTCTGCCTTTGAATCTATGAGTTCCTTGCAGCGCTGATGCAGCTAAAGTGACATTCTGTAATGAATGCTAAGTTCACACTAAATCACTTCAGATTCATTCTCTTGAGTGAACTGAAGGCAGGAACAGCTGTTTTACACTTCATTCAGAATAGAAAATGCAGTTGCTTTGATTTAAATGACGTTTGGCTTTTAAGGAAGGAATAATCATACACTTGTTTGGTTTTGTTTGTTCTTGTTTAAGAACCATCCAGGCTTTGGAGACGGCATCTTACCTGTCCCAGCAGGCAGATCTAACTAGCATTGTTGAGGAGATTGAGGTAGGAACACACTGTGCTCTCTAATTATTCAGAAATTTGCTAGATTGCTTTAGAACTAAAAGATGTATTAATGTGTAAAATGAAATGAAAAACAGGCCTGACTAATTGTCTGCCTGTATGATGTGGCTTGGCTTTTAAGCAGATAATTCTTTGGACTTTTATCTGTTTCACAGTGGACTGAAACATAGATAATTCTGACATTTACATATCATTAAATCCACTAAAGGCTGGAGGATTTTCTTTCTTCCTGTTTCTAAATAACTATTACAAAATATGTCATTGATCCCATATAGATAGTTCTTGATTACAGGCTTAACAGCAAAGTTAACTTCTGTGGATCCACTAGAATGCAATTTAAATTTTATTAACTCTTTCTGTCAGGATCTTGTCGCTCGCTTGGATGACCTGGGTGGAGTTTACCTGCAGTTTGAAGAAGGAATTGAGACTACTGCCCTGTTTGTTGCTGCTGCCTATAAGCTGTCAGACCATGTGGGTACAGAGCCAGCAATAAAGGAGGTCTGTACCTTCCCTTTCCTTCCTTGCACACCTCAGCTCCCAAAAAGGATCTGCTCAGTTCCTGTGGTGCAGTGCCAGAGCCCAGTGTAACTGGGTAGAGTTTCTACTGGAGAAAGTATTGAGCACACTCAGTGAAAAGTGACATTGTGGAGGGAATGCTAGGAAATAGAATCTAAGAGGAAATTCCAAGTTTAAGATCACAGGCTGGATTTGTTGGGTTTTTTCCTTTTTCAAGTGTACAAAAGGAAATTGCAAGTGAAGCTTGGTTTTTCTTTGTTTATTGAGACAAGGTATTGAAAAAAAACCTTGTTTCAGAGTTTGTTCTGGTATTTGGCACTTGTAGCACTTTCCAGCATTTCAAGGTGTTTTGCAAATGTTACTTATCTGTAAGGAAATGCAGGCACCCCAGTTTGGGGTGCCCAAAAGAGACAACATTACCATGTGCCTGCAGGACTCCAGATGAAAAAACATGTTGTCTAAGATGAAAGACTGCTGGAAATTTCTTTTGATCTTGGTTAAGCTAGAAATCATTACTGCAAATGATCCACTTGAATTTTTTTCCCACAAGTTAATGGAGTTAGATGTACTTTGGAATGAGAATGGCAGCTGCCTGAAGCACAAGCCAAAGTGGCAGGGTTAAGACTGAAGCCAGTGGAAGACATCTGAGTTCAGTCCTGGCTCTTTTCCATGCTGCTGCCAAACAGACTAATGCAAAGTAATTTTGATGTCATTTTTGAGGTGGTGACTCTGCCACACACAATTCAAACTGTCAGTGTCCAAATGATGCTTTAAAAAAAGACCAATTAAGGGAAGTTGTTCAGGTTTTTTTCAGAACTGTGCTGTCAGAAGTGCTGCTGTTGGGGCTTAAGGCTTTATCTCTGGTGAATGGTGAGAGTGCCTTTGGAATGCCACAAAACTGTCTTTAAAAAATAACATGCAGTATTTGAAAAAATATCTCCCTGATTTTTTCCCCCCACAGCTTCAATGGGAGTGTCAGTTGCTGATTAGAGTTTGGAGCAGTGCCATGCCCTCCATAGACATGAAAAACACTGCAGGATTTGCACTGTGCAGGAGCTTTGTAGCATTTGTCTGGATGCTTTCTCTAGTTGTGATGTTATTTGGTGTTCACTGGTACAAGCAGGAGAGTGAAAATTTGAGATGCAGTGGATTTCATTTAGAAGTATTTGTTCTTTGCAGGTCACTAAGTTGTGTCTCTATTACTTTATTTAGGGTTGTCTTTGATTGTTCTCATTCCCATTAGATTTTAGCCCAAAATCCTTTGTTTGGATCAAAGTACAGGTAGCCAGTCCCTCTTGTTTTCCAGACTAGCAAGGAGTGATAGATGAAGCTGAATAATGATGGGTAACGAATATTCTGCAGAGAGTGGTGCAGATGCCCTAACCCTACTGAGTGAGCCTGAAAAACCAGCCGGGGGGATGCTGTCCCACTCCTGCCCTGGGGAGAACAAATTAGCTCTGGCACATCCCAAAGCCAGAGCTGGCTCTGTGCTCCTGGTGGTACTGCTTCAAAGCTAATCCTCTTAGCCTGGGGACACTGCTGAGCCAAAGGGGATAAGCCTGCATGGGCCTAGGCTGGCTCCTTCCAGAGCCATTGCAATGCTTTGCTCCATGGCCTTCCCAGCCTGGCTGGTAGCCAGGACATCAAGCCTGGTCCTGCTCCACTGTGAAGATGGAGGTTTCTTCACATGAAGAAATGGTGCAGCTCTTGCAGCCAAATTGTCTTTTTGCAGCCACATGTAATCTGGGTAGTTGAGCTGATGACATCTTTTTACTCTGAAACACATCATTTGCAGAGGTGGATCCATATTCTGCTTTTCCAAGTTCTTGAGACAATTCCAGCCATTGTGGTTGGAACCTCCCAGCCAAGAATAAGAATGCACATGAAATTCCAAAGGTAGATAATTTTGGCTTGCCTCATAATTTGAACTGTTTTTAAAGCAAATGGAAAATTAAAGAGTCTTTTATGAATGATGTTTTCATTAATAACATAATACTGAGCCAGTTTGCAATGTTGTGGTAAGCTGCTGGTGCTTACATGTGATTGGCTTTTCCTCTTTCAGGATCAAGTTATCCAGCTGATGAATGCAATTTTTAGCAAGAAAAACTTTGAGACTCTCTCTGAGGCCTTCAGTGTTGCTCGTGCTGCCGGTTCCTTGTCCCAGAACCGCTTCCACTTGCCCATCATCATCGTCCCTGATGGGCCTGCGGCTGTGTCTCATCATCAGCCTGTACTCAGGGTAAGGCCTTAGCCCCAAATCTTGGCTCAGTCTGTGATATTGGAGCTCTGGGCTGAAAGTGTAAGCTGAAGTCTTTCACTGTTAGCTCTGTGACTCAGGCTCCAGCAGATCTGGGTTTTTTGTGCTTTTGTGAAGAGATCCTTGGGACCCTCAGCTTACCAGGCCCTGCCTCAAGAAGGCATGGTGTGGAAGTCAGCCTTTCACCTTCCCTGCTGTGGCAGAAAGAAAAAGGGGATGTGGGATGCTGAGCAGGGGAGAGCTCTGGGTGTGTAACACAGAGGAGTACTGAGTTGTCTGTGTTCCTGCATTCCTTCTGGGATGAGACTCACAGAAATGCTGATTTTTCTCTCATAGCTGCAAGTGACCAATGTTATGTCCCAGCTACTGACTCAAGTTTCTGTAAAGCTTGACCAAGCCAAGTCTGTGTCTAGCAAAGTCACTGTCCTTCAACAGCTACCATTTACTCTCTCTGGGTAAGAAATTAAGATTATTTTTAGAGTAAGCAAATAAATGTTATTTAAGCAGTGTTGGACTTACTTTTCCTTGTTTTTTCCACCAAGCAAATGTTTCTGTGATAGAAAACTCAAAATGCTTTGGTTGTGTTTTGTTAGTGTAGAGTAACTGATCACATTTGGTGATTTCTTTAGACTGGGAGTGGGAAATTCCAATTTTCTTTTTTGACATTGGTTAACTTTCAAAAATTATTTTTCTGCTGCACTTAGCTATGTTAGTTTGTGCTGTGGTTGGCCGACCGGTTAAAGGAACAAAAACGGAAAATTCCTAAAAACCTGGGGGGGTTTTGTTACAGAGATTTCTTTGAGCTGAACTTCATGAATGTGAAACCTGCAAGTGGATATTATGATTTCTCTATCAGTGTAGATGGAGATAAGCGATTTATTGCTAACAAAGTAGAGGTGGGTGTGCTCTTTGATGTATTTTAATTCTGTGCCTATTCACTGGAACAGATTTTATTTATGCTTGTGAAGGATGCTGCCAGTTGTATGGAATTTTTATCACATGTTTTTCTATAATGCATTGGTTTTTAACTCAGGATTATGGCCAATAACCAGATTAAATACATAATCAAAAGGGATTTGTGTACATTTGAAACCTGTCTTATCACTTACATGCTGATCTGACAGCATGGGAACAAAGGTAACAGTGGAGGTGTTTCTATGGCAGCCCTTAGTCGACATGCAGAAATGATTACCAAGTGTTAGTTCTTCAGAGCATTCCAGAGTTGAGCCCATAAATCTCAAGGCTTGGCTATCAGTTGTCTGGGGATTGCCTGATGTGTGGAAGCTGAGCATTTGTTGTTGTCTGTTTGTATAAGCTCTAGAGCACTAGAAGAGGGTCTCTTGGCATTTCCAAACTGTGTATATGGTGAGGATTTCGTAGTGGAGAAGCCATGACCAAAGCAGATTAAGGCTTCTTTTCATGCATACACAGCCCTTTTTTGGTGGCAAAAGCTGTTAGATGACACCTTTCTGAAGAGCAGTTTTATATAAAGATTTGGAGTTTTCCTTTCCTCAAGTTTGTTACAGTGAGAGGAATGTGACTTCTCTCTCTGGCTGTTTGTGTAGTCACCACAGTGTCAACAGCTGAGAATGCTCTTCTCCAAAGAGGTCCATTCCCAGGCTTAATTATTGCCCTCAGTCACCTATTTGAGGAAACAATTAGCATTTCAAGTCTTCCAACGTATTTATCTTGGAGTGGAGGAAGACACAATGCTGACCTTTACTCTGAGTATCAAATGGACTCTGTCAGTGGAGCAGTAATGGCACTCAGGGATGTCAGAAGGGGCTGGATTGTCCTGCTTAAGCCGGGGCTGGCACAGGGAGGCACCGGCAGGAATGTATTAACACCAGCAGCTTTGTGGGAACCGCTGCTAATAAGACACATTGTTACGGGGGAGGACTGCTGGGGAGCTGCTTTTTTCCTTACTGTTATTACCATTAATTGTCCTTAATGCACCATCGTTTTGACAGTAATGAGCTAAACCAGTGGGTTATTACTCAGGCAGAGACTACATTTCCTGGCATTAAAATATTTGAGAGATGTTTGTGTACTGTGCAGTTGGAGGGGGCTATGTGCAGCAGCTCTGAGTTGCCTCCACACAACTTTTTTAAATTATTTCATTTGTCCATCTTTCTTTGCCCCTCTCTTGGAACAAATTAAGGCTTTGCTAAAGTTACCTTGAATCATCTGCATGTTAATGGATCCATTTTTGGGGGTAGCCTCTCTCTGAAATTATGCTTTTTATTGTAAAGGAACTGCCAAGATGATTGTGTTTGAAGTCTGACCTGAATAGTTTAGTTAATGTTTTTATATATTTTTCCTACAGGTTCTCTGTGAATTATTTTTTGGGCTGAGGGTGTGGGGCTGGTTCACATGAACAAACCTGTAATAACAAATTGTAGTATAAGATGAAAAATGTCTTGGCAATGAAACTTCAATTCTCTAGGGGAGCATTTATAAGCTGTGAGAACAAATGTGCTAATTAAAAACTACAGACTGCAGTAACTGCTTATGTTTGAGAGAAGAATTGAAATCAGTCAAACCCACTCGGCTCAGTGCCTGAATGAGCTGTGGTTTGGGGCTGGGGAAAGGGCAGGAAATCATTTCTCTGCTTGGGGTTTATAGTGCACTTAGCACAGAGGAGTGTGATAAATGGCAGGGCCTTATTGGCTGCCCTGCACTAAGGGATAAATGCTGTGATTCTGAAGGAAAGTTTGCTGGACAAAGTGCAGCTCTGCAGGAATGCTTTGGCATGTGCCTGCTGGTAATAAAATCAACAGAAACCTGTTGGGCTTTAGGAGCCAGCAGAGGCAGAGCTGTTGCTGTCTGGAGACCCCTTGTCTCAAATTGCTGTCCAGAAAGTAGAAGGACAAAAGCACAGGCAGTGTGAAATTGTGTCATATGTGATGCAATCTTTAATAGCTAGTTTCTGCTAGTTCAAAAGGAAAACTAGTGGGATCTGGGTAGTTGGACTGTTTGATTAAAAACAGCTCTCTCAAGGACAGCTAATTCCAGCATGCCTGGGAAGCTGGTGTCTGCAGAGCTGGCTGCTTGTGCAGGGAGGAAAGGGGATGGCTCAGGGTCAGTGACTGGTGCAGGAGCTTTGCCAGAAGGTAAATTGCTGTAGATCATTCTGTGCAGGATAGGCTCTGACTTGGGCTTAGTCATAAGACCTTCTTTGGGGAAGGGGGACAGAAGAGCTAAAGCATCTGTAGCAAACTTGACCATAATTGGTGTATGTTGAATGCTCTGAAGAGTTTTCTGTTGTGTTTTGTTGCAGCTGAAAGTAAAAGTTTCCACAGAAGTGGGAATTACTAATGTAGATCTTTCTACCGTGGATAAAGATCAGAGCATTGCACCAAAAACAACCAGGTAAAATGTCATGGGGTGTGTGATCCTGGAAAGGATCCTGACTCTAGACTGGAGCCTTGGTTTCTCTGAGCACCAGGTCTTCTCCTGGAAGATCTCAGTTCTGTGTGGTTTTTTTCCTCCTAGGGTAGCTTACCCAGCCAAAGCCAAGGGCTCATTCACTGCTGACAGCCATCAGAACTTTGCTTTATCCTTCCAGCTGATAGATGTGAACAGTGGAGCTGAACTCATCCCTCACCAGGTTAGGACAATTTTTGTCACTGCTGTGTTACCAAGATGTTCCATCATAAAGCATCTGAGGTGACAGTTGCTCTTGAAAAGATGTGATAGGTTTTGAGAAGCCTTATGTTTCTGACATGTACTGTGAAGATCACTGATCTCACTAGATGGAAGATTCACTTCATTTGTTTTGTCTGTCTGTTAAATGAAATCTCTCCTGGCTCTAGTATTATGTTGTATTTAAATCCACAGACTGAGTGCACATAGCCTGCCTTGTAAAAACACACTTCTGATAGGTTTTTTTTAATGTAGATTGCTGGCTGAAAAGTCCCTGAATGTTGCAATCTTCCTTGCAGACTTTTGTTCGACTTCACAACCAAAAGACTGGCCAGGAGGTGGTGTTTGTTGCAGAACCAGACAGCAAGAATGTGTACAAATTTGAACTGGATACCTCTGAAAGAAAGACTGAATTTGACTCTGCCTCTGGGACCTACACTCTTTACCTGATCATTGGAGATGCCACTCTGGAAAATCCAATCCTTTGGAATGTGGTATGTAGCTGGAAGTGGGGTGACGTGGTTTTGTTATTACTGACAGTCTAACAGGAGGGCATGGTACAGGTTTGGAAGCAAAAAAATCGAATGTTTGGTTCTTTTTAGTGAACCAGAATCCTTTTGGCCATTTATGGGCTCTGAGATTTGTTATTCATTGCAAGTTTTAAGTTAACAGCAAAGCAAGACAGAAATTAACATTAATTTCGTCATGTGGTGGTGCAGACACTTCAGAAGGTTTATCTGTTTGATTGCAATTTCACAGCAGGCTCTCAAGGTTTAACCTCTCTGTTCTTTCTCTACTGGAAGCAAGTCAAATTTGTAAAATGATGGGTGAATGAAATTACTGCCCCTTTTTAGGAGAGGTTGCTTCTTTAAAAATCTGGTGTCTTTTTCTCTATTTCCTTTACAAATTATATAAATTGTAGATTGCCACATGCATGAAGCTGCACAATTTCATTTCAGGCTGATGTTGTGATCACATTCCCAGAAGAGGATGCACCATCCACAGTCCAGTCCAAGAACCTCTTTGTTCCCAAACCTGAAATTCAGGTACAGTCAAGATTATGTGTGGAGATAAGGGCTGAGTGTTGTGTTCTCATCATTATTTATTTGTAAGTAATGTAATTAAAGAAAGACCAGAGTTACTGCTTAATGGAAAGAAATTTGTTGGAGTTCTCTGGTGTATGAATAAAAAAGCTGTGTGTTCTACCTATGAGAGAGCAACTGGTGTTAGTGAAAAGACTCAAAAATGAAAGTTTGGCCAGGAAAGCACCACAGAAAGGTCTGTTTCATTCCAGCCATCTGGGCTGATGTCAAGCTAACAAGTGCTTCTGTGAGTGCAAGGAAAATTAACTGTGCAAGAAATCAAATGTGCAGAGACTGGAACAGCACTGCTTCAAAGAGTCAGTCTTTGCCTTAAGAAGAATGGCTCTCATCCAGAAGAGCCTCTGAGAACAGCACCAGGGCTGCAGTAGGTCTGGGAGCAGAGGAGCTGCTCTGTTGGAACACTCCTACTCATGAGTTGGTTTTGTTGTTTGCAGCACCTCTTCAGGGAGCCTGAGAAGAGGCCTCCCACAGTGGTCTCCAACACTTTCACAGCGCTGGTTCTCTCCCCGCTGCTTTTGCTGCTCATCTTGGTGAGTGAACTGGGTCACAGAACAACAACACTTTTTCTCATCCAGTCCAGAGTCAGGTTGGACAGCTCAAGTTCTTGCTAAAACTCTTGGTTAATTGTGACTGGCACAGCAGTGCTGTAGTCACAGCTAGCAGATGTCAGTGCAGAGCATTGGTCTGGTTTGGTTTTTTGAGGTTATAGTCAAAGCAGAATAACACTGCTGCCAAGTTGAAGTAGGTGGATGAGTTTCTTCAGTGTGCTTCAGCTGGGGATTCTGAGTAACAGTGGGCAGATTAAGTTATAATAGCATGAGGCTTCCACAGGAAAAAGGCAGTTCTGCTCCCTCACATGTAATAAATCCATCACAAAATCTGTGTTACTTAATCCTATCAGACTGAATTCCTGTTTATGGACATTTGAGTGTCTGTAGTTGAAAAATCCACTGCTACTCACTGTATCATCAGGTCAGTGCTTTGAACTTAATGCAATAAAAAAATCTCACTGAGACAAGTTAAATTATTCCTTATTTGGAAGTTGAAACTGATTCCAACAGTAATTTCCCATTAGCCAGTCTCAGTGAAAGCTGGTATTCAGGCAGTTCTGTCCCCTGAGTTCACAATATACAAGTTGATGACACTTTAATGAAAAAACTCATTGTTGCTGCTCCTCTGTTCCACTCTTCATGCCTTTATCTTTTATAGTCAAAAACTAAGAAGTGTTATTGGGAGCAAACATCATGTATCTATAGCTGTTCTTTGTATGAATCCAAAATTAGAGCATTACTTCTTTGGATTTTTTTTTTATTTTTGTATTTTTAATGGAAATTAATTCAACTGGGTAGAAATAGCAGTGTCTACTTGTCTATTTCTTTTTCACTGTTTAAATTTGGAGCAGTCATCTCTCATCAGTTTAAGACATTTGTGGAACTGCATTAGGGCAGTCAGAAGTAGCAGGAGAAATTTCCACTGAAGGAGCTCCAACAATGCTGCCCTTAGCAGAATTGCTGCTGTCTCCTCTTGCAGTAGTAAACAAGTGCTTCTCTAGAGAATACATTGGATTCACTGAAGATCTTAAAAAGGCTTGAAAGATGTTGAAGCCTAAAATAAAAGCTTCTGTTTACAAGGCTGTTTAACTCCAAGTTGGTTTATTTTCCTTTTCAGTGGATCAAGATAGGTGCCAACATCTCCAACTTCAGCTTTGCTCCCAGCACCATTGTTTTTCACTTGGGACATGCTGGTAAGTGTCAGAGGCTTTCTGCTGTGTTTGACCTCCTCACCTGGGAGTTACAGATGAGAGCCTGTGGTTAATGGGCTCGTGGTCTATTAACTCTAATGACATAACAGCATAACATTTGTTCTCTTGTTTCCATCTGCCTTCCTGCTTTTCATGATTGTTAATATAGTGATAAACCTGTTTTGGCCATTGGCTTATAACAGCTGTCATTATGCAGGCCCCTCTCCCACTCCATTTATCTGTACTTAGTAGAACTTCTTATTTCCAGAGGTCACACTTTCTTTATTGCATGTTTATCCTCTGAGAGTGGGGAGGTTCTGTGGGGATTGAGACCTGCAGGACTCTCAACAGTGAAAGGCTACGGCTTTTCTTTAAAGCTCTTCCCATAAAAGCACTTCTGGATCTTTGGCTGAATCAGTTTTTTTCATCAATTTTATTGTGTCCTTGGTTGCACAGTTATTTACTGTCTTGGTATAATTTCAAAAACATAGCAGGTTGGGAGAATATTTAATCTATTGATTTGCAAATGTCACTTCTTCTCAGTCCAAGTCAGTTTCCTTGGAAGCTTTATAAAGCTGTAAGCCCTTACAGATGTGTGAGGTTAATATCCCCTATTGAAATCCAGAGTATCCTCCTCTTTTTAATATCCCTTAATGTCTATAATATGTCCATAATTCTGCCACAGGAGGATTGGTTGCAAGCTGTCAGTGTCACATTTTCTTTCCAAAATGGGCACCCAGATGTCTTCATTCCCTGGCAATGTGTGGTCTTTAGAGCTGCCATTCAGAGCTTCAGAGATGAGATAGGAACTAGCAGTACAGTTGTTCTGAGGGTGACAAATGGTTGGTGTCTTTGAAATGCAGTTTCAGCCCTGGACTCTGTCTTTTTTTTTCCAGCAATGTTGGGACTCATGTATGTCTACTGGACTCAGCTCAACATGTTCCAGACTCTGAAGTACTTGGCCATTTTGGGTGGCATCACATTCCTGGCAGGCAACAGGATGCTGGCTCAGAAAGCTGTGAAGAGGTAAGGGGGGCACAGAGGTTTACCATCAGTGGGGAGGAGGTCACAGTGTGCTGCTGTGTGTCAGTGACCACTGCTTTGGGATCTTGGACCTTGTGTGTGGGGCTGGGCTGCTCAGCACCCCTTCTCTGCCTCTTGAACTGAGCAGGGCAGTGGGGGGCTGTCCCCAGCGTGCAGCTCCTGCAGAGAGCATTGGCATGTGCTAAAGGAAGCTCTTAGAATATGTTGTGTTATGTCATGAAAGCCACTGTAAACACAGGAGAGGCCCAACTGTTTGGGAGCTGTGCTTGTGGTAAAGGTTTTAAGAGAAGGAAGGTAAGGTGGGAGTGAATTACTGCTGTGTTCCTCTAGCTAAGGAGAGACTGTAGAGAAAAGGGAAGTAGCTGCTTATCAGCTGTGCAGCAACAGACAAGAGGCAACAAACACTAGCAAACCCAGGGAAAATTCTGCTGGGTGTTAGGGATATAGCATTCCTTTCTGTACTGGCAGTGGATTCATTCTGCACACTTGTGTCTCCTGTCCCACAGTGTCTCGTGACTGCTCTGGCATGGGCAGCCAGCAGTTTGCTGACCCAGACTGCCTTGGTTAGAGGTCACACCATTCCCTCTCCTTCACTGCTGCCACACACAGTTTCCATGTGAGACAAGCATTTCTACTAATGCAGTGTTTGACTTTGAAGATGATTTTACTGACCTGCTTTGCCATCACACCTGTGCTTTCCTTACTTTCCCCCTTTTGAGCCACTGGCTACCTACCTGCATAGATAACCCTGGGCTCTCACCTTTTTGATTACACTATTAAAACCAGGACAAGAGCTGTCAAAACAACATAAGAATATAAGGAGGGTTGCATTGATTTGTTTTCTTTAAAACATCTCAACATTTATGGCTGTGTCGAGGAGGATGATGAATGTAATTAACAATTTTCATACTGTCCTCTCAGCTTTCTCAGCCTTGCTCCCTCCAATGTCCTGCCTTCTCCACTGTGGTATTTTATTGTGTTAGCATAACTTCCCATGGGAATATTCTTGCCCCTGGGGCTGTTGTCATTTAATAATGTTTCCTTTTTCATTGAAAATGTCATGAGACATTGTTATTAAGTGCAGTTTGCCTAGGATACCGATTTGGGGAAAAATAATACAATGAAACAAAATTCTGAGTGTCTTGGCTCAACCAGGGCTTCTGTTAGCACATAAATGCAGGTGGTTGGTTCCTGCTTCAAACCACTGCAGGGGGTGTCCATGTGCTTTTTCACTGTAAATGACACGAAGCTGCAACTACAATGGCAAATTTGAAAGTAAAGCTTCTCTCTGAGGCTAAAGTTAAACCCTTTGTACACGACTTTAAAGTTCAAAAAGACATCTTCTTGTGAAGGCACTGCCTGCCTGTCTCAGATGCTGAAGTGCAGTGACAATTAACCAGATTGCACTTTGAGGCGAAGCTGTAGAGGCCAACAGCAGGCATGGGAAGGAGAGGGAAGGGGGCTGTCTGTATAAACCATCTTGTTACAGAAGTTACCAGAAGGCCTGGTTTTGCTTTTTACATTTCTGTCACTGGGTCTGTTCCTGGAACAGGGCTGCTTTCTTCTTTCCTGTCTTCTCTGAACCTTTCTCCCTCTCTCCTTTTGGCAGGATCGCTGCAGAGCAGAGCAGTAGGTTGGCAAAGTATAGAACGCTGCGGTAAAAGGGGGTTTGCTAGTGACCAGCTCTTCAGGAAGTAAGGGCCTTTTTGGATTTTGCCTTTCCCTGGGCATGCTGCCTGTTTCATTTCACCTCATCACTCACTCCTGTGCCAAAAAATATGAGAGCTGAAGCTGCTTCCCCCAACGTTGCTTATTGGGCTTTAAATCAGTCCTTGGGTGCCCTGGCTGCAGCTGGGTTGGCACATTAGCAGTACATGTTCTCTGAGACTAAATTGCATGTTTTGATTTCCTTAATTGTCTGAAGTATGTATGGTGATATGTGCACATGCAAATGTGCTGTTGTGGGCATCAAACAGCTCTCGGGTGAGGAAATAAAACAATAGCATTGCTCCTATAAATAAATTATTATTAATGTCAGCTGAAGGAGACCATGATGAAAGTGGCTGATACTGGGGTGTTCCCATCCTGCTGCTGGTACTCCCTAGACCCCACCTGCAGTGTTCTGGCTCTTCAGCTGCCAGGCACTCTGCCTGCTGAATTACATCCTCATCTGGGCTGCTGAGAGCTCTGTGCAGCAGAGCCAGGTCAGCACCACCTCTGTCAGCTGAGAACACAACCCAGTCCTGGGTTATCCTGCCATTAGACTGAACTGGTCATGATGGCTCAGGCAGCAGCTCCCAGTCCATTCCATACAGGCGTGTGCTGGGTCTCCATTGCCATTTGCCAGGAGAAAGCTCTTGGTTTCCTTTCATTCCAAGAGGTAAGGTCTCAGTTTGCTCTGTGCATGCTGGTGTAGGAGGCAGGACTGCCCACTTCTGTGTGTGTGCATGGGGGCTTCATCCCTCACTCAGTGCACTGGTTTGTTTCTGAGATGGCTCCTGTGATGACACAAATCCCTGTACAATGTGCTGCACAGGGACATCTGAGCATCTGCTTCCTCTCACATCCATAGTCAGTGCTCCAGGCACATGGGGAGTTGAATGGAGCCCAGTTTTTGTGGTGCAAATCAAAACCAGTGCTGGGAGGTTGTGCCACACAAATGGTGTGCACTGTGCTGAGAGCTCCTGTCTGCAGGTCAGGGAGTGTGCAGGATGCTTGCATGGAAATTACCTGTGGAACATTAGGCATCGTGTCCCTCAGAAAAACACCTTTTTGCTGTCTTTTCTTTCCCTGGAGTGTTTTGAGGTACTGGAGCACAGAACAAGCTACAGCAAGTTACTGCAGAGGAACTGGAGGTGGCTGTCACTTGTCCTTTTAGATGATTGCTGTGCTTGCTGTTCAGGCTCCTGGGTGCTTTTCTTTAACATGACTTTGGGCCAGTGGTTTGCAGCTTTTTAGTGGCCTGGTACCAAGAGCCTCATGAGTGTGTTCTCCACAGCCTGCATCTTTCCTGTTTCCCAGCCTGGTATTTTAACTCCTTCATTCCTTATGGGCTGTAAGTAATCCTAGAGGATCATGGAATCACAGACTGGTTTGGGTTAGAGGGGATCTTAAGGTACTCTAGTTCAAATCTCCCCTGCCACAGGCTTAGGGCCACATCCACCCTGGCCTTTCACAAATTCCAGAGATGGGGCATCAACAGCTTCTCTGGGCAATCTGTACCAGTGCCTCACCACATTCTGAGTTAAAAAGTTCTTCCCAACATCTAATCTAAACCTGCCCTCATTCAGTTTGAAACCACTGCCCCATCTGCCTGTATAAAACATCCCTCTCACTCCTTTTCATAAACTCCCTTCAAGTCCTGCATGGCCACAGTGAGACCTCCCTGGGGCCTTCTCCAGGCTGAGCATCCCCTATTCCCTCAGCCTTGTCTCAGAGCAGAGGGGCTGTAGCTCTCAGAGCGTGTCTGTGGCCCTGAGATCTTGCAAATGTTTCATTGTTAATTAAGAGTGTCATGCCATGTGTGCCTGTGTCTGGCATGATGGAAAGCAAAAGGACCCCAAAAAGTTGGGTTTGCTGTGCTAACCCTGCTTGATCTTCTTGGGGAGATGAAGATCTTTGTGTTAACATGGACCAACAATTCCCAGCAGATGGATCAGCCCTGTTAAAAGGAGAAGTTAAGGTACTTGCAGGCTTTGCCTTCAGCCTGGTTTTTTTTTTTTGTTCAGTTCTGTAATTTAATAGGCACATTCATCCCTTTTCCACCAGAAATTAATCTTCATTTTCTCTGACCATTTCCATCCCCCATTCCAGAGCAGTACTGATTGTATCACTCAAATTAGCTGCTTTGGGGATGTTTGTCCGAGCTTCTTTTGAGAGAGAATGAGGAGTCTGGTGACACTCATTCTGTACAAGCAACTGCTTTGTTGCCTGGAAGAGTTAATTTTTTTTTAATTTTTCTTTCCAGGACACATTAGTACCAGAAGAATGGAACAAAAGTGGAAAAACAAAGCAAATGCCTTCAGAACAGAAGCAAATAAATAACTGAAAGGCCAGAAGAAGGAAGGCAGAAGATAATTCTTTTTTATATATTAAGTCAAAAGGGTGCCAGTTAAACATTTTTTAAAATCTTTATTTTCATCATTGTGTTCATGCTACTGGAGTGCTTTTCATATGAATCTGGAAAATCTTTTCTTCCCTGGATTCTCCCTTCTCCCAGGACATTTGAATTTCCTTTCGAGAAAAAGGAAGAAGAAAATATAAATCTGCTTTTCCCCAGGTGCCCTTTCCTCATCATAAAGATTTGTGAATAAAGAGGAAAGAATGGTCCTGAGTGTTGTGTTTTGGCTGTCTCAGAGGTGGTGATTGGAAGCTGGGCTTACATGAGAATGAAAAGAGCTTTTTCTGGTGGGTAATTTTGTGTGTGAGTCATTGCTGAGTGTGAAACTTCCTGTTCTTTCATGTCCTTTCCCTGGGGGCTGTGTTTATTGGGGGGCACTTCCCTCCTGCCTGTCCCTTGGGTGAGGCTGTGGCTGCCTTTCCCCACTGCTCTGGGCCCTTGGGGTCAGACCCAAGTGGTGCTGGTGACCTGGCAGCTCTGGGGGTCCTGTGGGGGCTTCACTTTATTTCCAGCCTCTGGCAGGAACCTTCTCACTCCAAACACCAGTTTAATGGAGGTTGTTGCCTCTGTTCTTCTGTGACACCAAAGCCAGGTGTCTGCTGCTTGCCACGTGGCCATGTTTGAGTTACTCAAACTCTTAATTTCCTACCTAATTACTCCCTTCAGGACTACCAAGCAGTGCTGAGGCTGCAGACTTGGGTGTTACTGAAGGACTCAGTAATAGCCAAAGGCCTAAATCTCCTCCTGATGAGCAACTTCCACATGGAAAACTTAATGGTTGCTCCCTCCCCTGCTCCTGTTCATCCTCTGTCAAGGGGTGTTGCTTTAAAGGCCTTTTGGCAAAGGATCCATATCAAATGTCTTCTGGAAATCCAGGAAAAATACATCAGCAAGCATGCATGTAGATAAAGGGTGTGGAGCTGAATCCTCCAAAGCATTTCACGTGTGTGAGACATGACCCCACTTTATTAAATCCACCTTGTCTCTTCCCCATGCTGAGCTCTCTGTTCCTGCTCTTTGTAGCAGTTCCTACCTGCTTGTTCAGTGTAAACCTCAGGATGGACCCACAGAGGTTTAATGAACTTCTTTGACCTCATCTGCACTCCTTCAAACACCAGATCTCAGGCTGCATTCAAATCCTCTGGGACTAAAGGAGTTTTAGACAAGAAATAACTAAGCTACTATTCATAATAATTTACCCTGGAATATTTTTTTAGCCTTGTATTTTGTTACTGCTCACTTAGCAGCTTTGTTTTGTAACTAATTCTTTCTGCTGATGCTTTGTGCTAGGACAGAACTTTCCCTGTGCCTGTAGAGCTGCAGCATGTTATCCAAGGAGAGCATGAATACAAAAGGAAAATCATGGAATGCCCCTGTGATGTATTGTCTCTAAGCTGTGTGTGTTACTACTGATTTTTCTACTTATGCATTAGGAAAGATTGGTTTTATAATTTTGGTCTTTTATTCCTCAGATATTTTTTTATTTGCTTTATTTGTTTTTATATTTAATCTTGTAGAGTTTGAGCATTTGTTTCCTCATTTTGAACCTCCAAAGGAGTCTCTTTTATTCCAAATAGCTACACTCACCCATCCATTTAACCACACAAACGTAATCACCCAAACACTTTCTGAAATGTTTTTCATAGACCTTTGATTTTATTGGCAGTATCCAATCCATTGTTTGCATATGCCTTTTATGCCACTTACCAGAGTTTAAATTCTACTTAAATAACTACTAAGTTTAAATAACTACTTACTACTTCAGGAATCTTCTTCATTTTTTTGTAATTCCTTTCCTTGGAGTGAGTAAGTCCTAAAGGCTTTGAGAGTGTTCTTACAGAGCAGGATTAAAAACCCATTTTGAACCAGGCTACTCAGGTGATTCTTCTTTTGTGTATTTCTGCACTGTGAAGCAGAAGGACATCTCTGACAGCTGCCTGCCCACTGAAGGGTTGCACTTATCCATTACTGCTCCTGCTGCTGTCACAGCTCCACTGATCTCCCCCAGCATCCCCTCGATGTTTCCCATCCTGCTGGGTGGTTTATAATACTTCCCTACTGGAATTGTAAAACCTGAACAGGGAGGGTGTAACAGGGATTTGGTGCAGGGATGAGATGATTTCCATGCACACTGGAGCCTCCTATCCTAAAACATGTCAACTGAGGAAAAATGAAGTGACAACTACTGCAGACTAACAAGGAATTGTTGGAGTGCAAGGAGGGAAGACTTCAGAGGCCTTAACACACCTTTATGTATAATTTTGTTTCCACTCTGGTGGTGTTACTGGTACTGGAGCTGCTGCCTTTGTTATCCCAGTTTTGAGTCATCCTTGATGCACTTGACAACTGTCTTTGAGGAGCATCTTCCATTCTGGGTCCAGAATCAAGAAACAAAGGTTTCAACAAAAGAGCCATCTTGACCTGCTGTTGGACAGGTTTATTTAGAACAACTCTTATTTCCTGCTGCTGCTGGGAAAGCAGACCCCATCCTGGTGTTATTTACATTTCTGAAGACATAATTATTACACAAACAACGGGGGGATTGGGGTGAGAGGGAGGAAGCAGCTGTATGAGATCAGTGGGCTAATAACTTACTCCTTTTAAAACATTTACAGTTGTAGCCACGGTGGAGTTCAGATCCAGGGGATGGCACTCAACAAGACCTTGAGTTGAAACAGCGACAGCCCAAGCTGATGCACAGGGATCTCCTTCAGCTCTGGCAGAGCTGTAACTTCAGCTTGAGCTCCTCAAGGCTCAGCAGGAGCTGTAGCTGAGCATTTCAGAGTTCACTCTGCTGCTGGGGCTCTGTGTCAGGGAGCCAGGCAGCAGCAGCAGCCCAGAGCAGTTTCCAATGAATGGGAGATGTGTGGGCTCACGTCTCACCTCACCCTGATCCTTGCTGTGTGTGGCTGTGCCATCAGCACCCATTTTGAGGATGCTGTAATCAATTTACTAAGTTGCCTAAAGGTGCCTTTTGATGGCCTCATATTTATTAATCAGGCCCTCAAACAAAAAGATGACTTGGCAGAAATTTTGCTACACTCTGTGATTTGAAACCTTAATTAGTAGCCAGAATGTCCCCAGGATTACAAGTATATCATTTGTTTTAGTCCCTGTGTAAAGCAGCCTGAGGTTAAACCACAGAGGTGGTTTTTTTTCTGCTTTAGTACAGAGCAGTATTTCAAGAGGGGAGTTAAATTGTAAAGACTGGAGTAAATTAAGTAGTACTTCAGCACTGCATTCCTTTGATCACATCTGAGGAGTGTATGCATCAGTTTCCAGCTGCTCACATCTGGCGTGTCTTCTCTGCCATGAGGGGCTCACTGTACAGTTTGGTCCATGAGCTCTGAATTATTCTAGACAGAGAAAGGAGGAAAAGAGAATTACCAGAAAACTTCATAAGCGCACATAGAAATTCTTTCATCCTTTGGAGGCTTTTCCTGACTGACCTTATGTGTGGAAAGGTAACCAAGCCAAGCATGGCAAGAGAGATGTTGGAGTATTATGCTCTCCTAGCTGAATCCATAGGTGTGATTTATGTAGAGTTTTGATCTTCCCTCTCTTCCCCAGCCCCTCTTTTGTTCAGTGTGCACACTGATCTCTCCACACCCCTTTATATTGTGCTGGCAGGTTTGGACAAGCTGAATTTCTGTGGGACAGGGTAGTAAGATGAGGTTGCTTCACAAAGGAAAATTGATCAAGTGAAAGTATTGCCAAGAATGGACAGTTTGCTGGCTCTCATTCCCCCAGGGCTGGCAAGATTTACAGCATAATACAATCTCCAGCTGACTGTTTTCAGGAATGAGGGATAGAGAAAACAGTAACCTGTGCTGTCCAGTGCAGGGAAAACCTGACATGTCCCAGGGACCTAGAGACAGGTTCTGCTGCTGGAGGAAGACTTGTCTGCCCTTAGCCTGACCTGCACACTCAGGCACTATTGGATAACTTTGAAAGGCTGCTTTGGGTTGCTGCAAGCTTGTTCCCAGACATCCCCATGCACCTTCACAGCACTTGTGCTCCTTCTGTTCAAACTAGCAGGGTTTTAGGTACTCGCCAATATCGATTGGGAGTTTTCTTCCCCCTTAAATTACAAGCACCTTTTTCATGGGTAGCAGTGGGAGCTGACATCACTGAAGGAGAACCTCCAAACCTTGAGCAGTGCAGCAGCAGTGATTTATGCAGAGGATTGAGCAGGGCATGGTACTCACCAGAGCATGGGGAGATGGAAAAGGGAGAAGTATTTACATGAGCTTAGCCAGGGTGCTGGGAAAGCCTTCCAGCTGACTGCTGTCGATGTCCTGAGGCCTATCAAGGAAGAGGACAGGGATGGCATAACTGGGATCAAGAGAGAAATTCTCTTTTCTGCTACTATTTTACTGGATTACAAGGTTGAGAAGGCAGCAGAGTGATGTGCTGCTGTGTGTGGTGTGGGCTGGCTCAGGACAGGCTGTTCTTATCTGCACCCTGCTTGGGGTCAGCCTTATTCTTTCCCTGACAGTTCCTGAAATGACACTTAATCCAGGAGCTTCTCACCTGGAAGCCAGCCAGCAATAAGGACCTGGGTGTGTTCCTGCAAGGAGAATGAGCTGATTCCCACCCACCTTTGGTTCTGCAGGATGGCTCCCAGGAAGTCCCTCAGTACCATCTGCTGGTGGTATTGGCTGTCCATCAGGATGCTGTCAGACTGGCGCCTGCTCAGGAATTCCTGCACCCCTTCCCCTGGGCTGCTCTCGCTGCTTCTGTTAGGTGGAGATGAGAAACCTCTTTGTTTCTGAGATGCTTTTTTGCCCCTCACTCAAAGTTTGGCTCAGGCTGAGCAGCACAGAAAGGGAGCCTGCTGGGACTGAGCCTGGGGCCATTCTGCTTAATTTCAGCAAGGAATTGGTTTGCTGTATTTGCTCCTTTGCTAGAAGATGGATTGGGCTGGCTTGCATCTGACCAGTTGGTTTTATTTAGTGGCAGTCAGTGATCTGACTAGCCAAAGGTAATGGAGAGGCTGCTTTCTGTGCTCAAACCAGGCCAGGGATAACTCTTCCCTACCACTGAAGGATCATTGCAAATATTATCTGCAAATATTATTGCTTGTTGGTATTGCAGCAGAACTCTCAGCTGATCTGATGCTCCCAACCTTGGAGGAAAGGATTAATTAAGCTTCTTAATGATAACTGTGATTAGGGGTATCCAAGACTGTTGGGATACAGGATGTCCTTCGGGGTGTGGAACAGCAGGAGGGATTGCTTCTGTTGCAGTGAAAGGCAGCTACTTCTGCCAGGTGTATGGAAGGTAAATAAGCAAAGCCCAGCCCCAGGACAGCAGGGTGCTGGGGCTTACCCGAGCCTCTTGCCAATGATGGTCTGTAGGAATTTTCGGGCAGAAATCTGCCCCAGGAATTTCCGGTAGTTGTCAGTGAATATGGCATCAGCATGGCGCTGCATCCTGGGGGAAAAGGAAGCACAATGTGCTCTCTGAGCTGTCAGTGAACCCTCCAGGTGAGAAATACAAACCCCCCAGCTGTCACAGTGCTGAAATCAGGGCAGGTAACCACAGCAAACATCTTGTAGTGTTGGACTGCAGGAATATTGGAGGGTAAAGGACTTGAGGGAGCTCAGTCCTGACATGGAGGCAGCAGGTAAAATAAAATATCTAGGGCAGAGCTGGACTGGGATATTCCTGTGCTCTGCAGAAGCACCATCACCTCCTGGGAGGGCTGTGTCTGGGACAGGGTGACAGGAGCCTCCAGCAGACCTTTAGCCTGTGGTTAGTCCCAAGCTCCAGAAAATCCACAGGTAAGGGAAGCACAAACCACTCATCTAGTCCCACTGTTGTAAGGATAGGTCCTCTGTGCTTCAGACAGAAATAATCATCCTCTATCTCCAGGCAGAGGTGGAAAGGAGAGGCTCTAGCATCCCTGCAGATAGATTCCCAGAGCTCAGTGGAAAATTATGTTCATGTGGGTGATGGTTTGGGACTAACTGAGCTGCTGGTCTGCTCCTGGGCTGGGGGAGACTGTAACCAGCACACTGCAGCAGCAGGGCTGGCAGGTGAGGCACAAACCTTTTCTCAGTGGGGTCTGTTAACAAACCCTCCTCCTCCTGCTCCTCTGCCAAGGGGTTATGGCTCTCCAGTGAGCTGCTGTGCTGCAGCTGGAAGCTCATGGCCTTGCCAGCAGCCAGCCCTGGACTGTACCTGCAAGAGAAACCCCAGGCACACTGTGAGATGTGCTCAGATGCCAGCTGAAGCTCAGTCTTCTTAACCATTATCCCCTACTCTCCTGCTTTTTCTTTCTCCATTTGTCATCCCATCTCAGCAGTAACACAAGTACTGTCTGTCACTCTCCCCAGCTAGAAACTGCCCTCAAGCTCTTCCAGCAGTGGAAGGATGGTTTGTAGAGTTGTCTCAAGCACACATCCCCCTCACTGAGCTCCCAGCATCCCTGAGCAAAGTCCCAGTGTTTCTGGTATTGTTGTCCCATGGCTTTGGCACAAGGCTAAAGCATTTTCTATAGGACATTGCAAATCCACATTAGTGAAGCCAATGCTCAATATTGGGCTTCTGCTGATTTGTAGAGGTACAAAGCAGTACTGCAACTTCTAAGACCCAACAAGGGAACACTTGAAATATTAATAGGTATCTGTAGATTTCATGTAGAATATTTCATTTCATTTAGAATATTTGCACTTCTGACTTCACTGCAGGTGCCCTGCAACCACAAATTTTTATCAGTGTTTGAGCTGGAGGTGCTGCCTGGTCTGGAGATTGCCAGATTTCCTTTCATAGATCCCAGCATTCAATTCCAAACCCAACTATTTGGGCTGAAATATTCCATCAGGTCCCTGTCTTCTTTGGAAATCACCCCTAGGCCAGCAGTGTACCCAAATATTAAGACAGGGCAAATAAATAGTCCTAGAAACACATTTAGAGTTCATCTGGCTTTCAGAAGTGCTGGCAACTTTAGTTTGGCACCTGCTTATTTTGCACAAGGTCAGAGATGAGGCAGAGTGAGCATAAAGCACTCAGCACTTACCTGAGAGCTGGGTAGAGAGGAGAGGAGATGGAGCATGTGACTAAATGCAGGAACAGGAGCAGAGTGGCCTTATCCAGCATCTTCCACCCCTTGGAGTCACCTAAAATGCAGGGTAGCCTGAATCAGGGCAGTGAGGTGCTCTGGGCCAGGAGGGGAGGCCAAGTGCCACCTCTGTGTTTCTCAGTCCCTCTGTTCATTTCTCAGCAAAGGGACTGGAAATGTGCCTCTGTGGTTGTGGTGTTGGCCAAGGCAGAGAGGTTGTGGTGTGGCACAGTCTCCCCACGGAGGGCAGCTCCTGGAGGCAGAGGCTGAGTGTGATCTCTTGGGTGGGGAGGCAGAGCCCATCATGATGCTGGGGGACCCTCTCAGTGAGCTGTCCCGCTGCTGTGGCTGCAGGAGAACTCTCTCTGGGGCTGGTGTGAGCCCCAGGAACACCTGCACGGGCTGGAAAAGCTGCTGGATGGGGACAGCAGTTGGCAGGGATGTGAAAGGAGCCTTGCTGCCTGCACAGGACCATCTGCAAGCTGCCCTGGGACCTCTCCCGTCCCGCCCTGCTCGCAGGCTGGACCTGCAGGGCATGGTCTGTGCCCGAGAGCTGACTGGGCAGAAACAGGGAAACCCAAATAAAATCCCTGGGCAGAGGGGTAATACAGGCACACAGGCAACCTTGGCAAAGCCATTTATCAACAGCAAGTGCTGAGCTTGGTTTGCCAAACAAAACAAAGACTGCTCCTTCAGTGACGAGGGGATGGAGACTGAAACACATCCCTTTGGAAAGGCTGAATTGCTGCTGTGCAGAGAGCAGCCCCCAGCTGTCCTGAGCACGGGGGAGCTGGGCTGAGCCATGTGCACTGCCCAGCTTCGTGTGCTGGGCTCGGCTCAAGAGCTGAGAATGACTCAGGCCAGAGCTGCCCGAGGTCACCCACCCTCGGGAGATGAGCGCTGCGCTTTTGTCCTCGGCAACAGGAGCAAGGTATTTCAGTGAATGCTGCTCTTCCCGAGCTTCCATTGAAAGAGACTGATCTTTTGCTCAAAGCAGATTCTTTAAGAATGTGGATAGGAATCTTTAAAATAACAACTTTCACTGTTCCCTGTCTTATTTTACAGAAGAAAAGAGCAGAAAGGTGTTTGATCTCCCTAAGAAGGGGGGGGAAAAAAGCCCTCTTCCAAATGTATAACAGTACTTCCTTGTAAAAGGAGCAGCTTCCAGATGGAAAGGGTTTGCTTGGACTTCTGATTGCTCAAGTGAAGTTTCAAGTGATGGGTTTTACTGATGGGGGGAGGCAGGGAGGCTCTCTGATGGAAAACATCATCAGTGAGCGCTCTTTTCTGCTCAGACAGGACAGATCAACACAGAGAGGGGGAGCCTGATTAAGGACCTGTGGTCTTGCAAGTGGGTCTGATGTTGACACCAGGGGAGTTAATGACAGAGTTAGTGGCAGGGTCAGAAGGGAATGGACAGACATGAGAAAAGGCATCACTCTAAGAAAAGGGGCTTCTTATCACAAAGTCATTCTCACCCAGTCTCTGTTTCCATTTACATGTGCTCCCAGGTGGGACCAGCAGCTTCCCCAGCATTTCCTGCAAAGCTCCTTGTGCTCATGGGTGGCATCTCCTACCTCCTGCTCTATTACAGAATCACTTTGGCCCCTCAGAGCCAAGGAATGCTTAAAGGAAGGAAAAAAGGGATTTTGAGAGACGTACAGGACTTCTGCTTTTAGAACAAATCCCCTGCTTCCCTTTCTTTTTTTACTGCTCCATTTGAACTTGGAAAAACTTGCTTCTTCTGTGCCTCTTCCCTGAACATCTTCAAGAAAATACCCAGTCAGAACTTTCTAGATAGAGGAAATTATCTAATGCATTTATCAGTGGGTACCAGCAGACTGTGGTACGAGCATCTATAGAAAGTATCAATCAGGAGATTTAATCAGTATTAGAGAAGCTCCTATGTGAGCTGAGAAGTGCCAATGTAAATGAAAATCCAGCCCAATGCTGTCTGCTTCCCCTTCCTCTTCTTAGCATATAGCCCTGATTACCACTTTCTTTCTGTCACTGACTTCTCTACTTTAAATGTTGGGGTTTTATCTAGAACTGCTTTTTGAACTTTTTTTTTTTTTATTTCTCTACTATTAATTTCTTTGTAATTATTTTCTTGTTTGTTTCTGGCTTTGTCTTCTCCCCCTTAGCTACAGCCTGCTTCCAGATTTTTGGCTATGTCTGTCTCCTTTTTTCCCTCGAGAATAAATCAGAAATTAAAGTCCTACAATCCTTCCCAGATGTGTCTGCTATTTCAGAGGAGAAGCTGGGAATTGAAGTGTCACCCTGTGTGCAGGCAGCTTGACAGCTTTGCAAAACATTGTCACCTTCGAAATTCTCCTGAGGTGAGGGACACCTTCACTTTCCATTCTGGCAGCATGTGAAAAAATGATTAATAAATAAATCCCCCTTAAGATGAAGAGCTTTTAGCACCATTCCAGCAGATGAAGCATAATAGCTTTGTTCCATCCTGTGCAGTGGGAACAGCAGCATTGTGACAGTGATGTTGGAGAGCTGGTAACTACCTCTTGCCATTTCTGAAACCTCAACCTGAGCAGTCTTCAAAACACCTCTGTGTAGATGAAATGAAGCTTTTGCCATGCCTGCTGTTTAATAAAGCCCAAACTTTTATACCCTGAAATGCTACATTAAAAAAGCAGAAATCCTTTTAAGTGCCTCCCTGTGCCTTGTGGTGGCTGGCTTTGCATTACCTGTAACACACTGTTGTGTTTCTCCTCACACTTTGGCTTGGCTCAAACACAGTTTCATTGCTGGGTGAGTAAAACACCGTTCATTTGCCAGGGTAAAATAAACTCACATCCACATAGCAAACAAGAAAAACAATGCTACAGCTAGTAGTCATCTAACATGTTTTATAGAGCTCATATAGTATAATTCCATTGGTTTGCATTTATGATGTAGTTCAGTCGTTTCATTCTATAACGTGGTACAAAAACAAATTGGTACAAATCTTGATTTGGTACAAACGTGTCTGGTGAAGCTCATTCCCGACAGCTTTGATGCATTTGAGCAGAATTTAATTGTCTCCAACTTCCAAATCGACATTATCCTGTTAAATGCACAGAGAGAGGCTCCCACTTACCGTTCCTGGAGAAAACGAGTGCTTCCTAGATCAGCTCCTGCCCAGGTGCTCCTTCCCCTGTTACAAATCCAACTTCTCCAGTCCTGGAGCTGCCTCTGGGAGCCCGCGGGGTCCGGGCAGGAGCGGTGCTGGTGCAGAGCAGGGAGGACAGCCCCAGCCCTCCTCCAGTGTCCTCTGGCTGCCAGGGAGGTGCATCTCTGCCTTTTATACCTGAGCTCCCTCAGGAGTCCTGTGGGCTTCCACGCGTCAGAGAATCAATTATCCTCCTGAATTTCAAAGGCTGTGTTTGCATCCTCGTTTTGTGCGTGTGTGTGCGTGGGGAGGGGGCCCTGCCCGCAGTCCAGGGTCATCTGTACACTTTCTCTTTATCCCTCAAAGAGCCAAGAGCAAATAACAGCAATAATCTGGCAGAGTGAATGACAAATTCACTTTGCTAGGGAAACTTCGCTTTTCCTCTGCAACTGCATTTTTTCCTTCTACTCCACAGTGAGAGTGAGTTAACCATTAGTACTTTCTCACACTGCCTGAACAGGAGGGTTGATCTTTTTGCTATTTTATTTTTCTTTGATTATCAGCCTTTTCCTCCTCCTCCTTTGTTACTCACACCTGCATTAGGGGAGCAGTTCATGCTTCAGACCCTCACAAATATCCCAGCTTCACACCAAGCCCACAAAGCAGCTGGAGAGCCCTGCTCCGTCCATGTGCTCTGCAAAAAGGCAGAGGAGCTCCCTGGGGTGCTGCGTGCACTGCCAGCTTTCTTCATTCCTGGAACAAGGTTTATGAGAGCCCCATTAAAACAAACACAGAGCCTTCATGCCAAGAAGACCAGGACAGTTCAGAGGAGTTCAAAATGAGGTGTCAGCATGAGCTCCACCTGCCAGATTTCTCATATTGACTTTACCATGTCCAGAATGGATGGGATGCAGATCCTCCTGTCTGAGGGCTTGCATGACTCGATGATGGGAAGGTTTCAGTAGGTGAGATGACTCATGTCTGCCTGCTGCCAAACACCTTCACCTGGCACCACAGTGGCATCACAGCTGCTGCTGGCAGAGAGGGATTGTAGGGAGGATGGTGCAGCTGGAGGACATGTGTGTGCAGGGGGTCAGAAGCATCCCAGTGATGGTCTGTTATTGCCTCTCATTGCTTCTTGCAAATCAGGCAGGTATATCATCTGTGTTATCCACTGGAGACACTGCAGATGGGGATTTCTGAGTGGCACAGAGCAGGTTTTCCAAAATCCTTGTCCTGGTGTGCACAGCTGCATGTGGTCCCTGCCAACTGGAAAGGGATTTTTGGTCAGCTTTTTTGAATCTGTTTGTGTTCTCTCATGTGTGAGGCCAGTTGCACTAATTTTTCAGCATGACTTATTTTTCTTTCATTGTCTTGGTGCTGCACTGGCTGAGCAGATGAATCAGATCATGCTGTTAAACCAGCTGAGAGCCAGCGCTATTTCAAGGTATCACCTTATAGCCTGGTCCTGAGCTCCTTCTCCATCCAGCTGGCCCCTTGCCTTACACAGAGCTGCATATGATACCAGGCAATATTTATCTGATCAAGGAGAATCAGTCTATAATTGACTTATTTATAGCTCCCTGATGCCCAGCTTGGGTTAGGAGGGCTGTGATCTGTGTTCATATCTCAAGTGAGCTGCTTTCACAGAGGGCTCTATAAAGTTCCATCATGCCAGGGGTTTCCTTGTGCTGTCTAGATTGGTTTCCTGCCATGCACAGCTGGACCCAGCAAGATCCACAACAATGGCTTTGGGTTAATTGCAAGAGGCAGCAGAAATTTCTAAAAACCCTCGGGGCTCTGTTGGGTGCACCCAGCTTAGGAGTTCTGCAATAGCATAAATAGAGCAGTGTTTCTGTCCCTGGGATTTCCTGTCCCAGCTTCAGTCAAAACCTTCCTGTCTTCCCAGGACCCAGAAAGGTCATTTTTGGAGCTTCTCCACCAGGCTCCACAGGTTCTCCCTCTGGTTCATGCAGAAATGTCTGTGATCCTCGCTGCTGCCTGGATGAAGATGCTACGGATTGTGACAGGACCCAGAGTTGTTTGGAGCCAGTTTTGCATCCATGCCTGTTGGTGTTGCAATGTGTGTTTGAGCTGGCAGTGATAGGCTCTGTTCTCATGGTCTTTTTTTCAGTAGGGCTGTCACACATGTAGAGCTCTGCACATGCCAAGGGGGCTCTGGCTGCAGGTCTGTGCTCCCCACAGCCCCAGAGCTGTCCCCAGGGTATCAGTGGTATTCAAAGTCTAAACATACTGCCTGTGTGACAACATTCCTCACAGGAATTTCACTTTACACTTAGTATCAATAACAATTTGGCACAACAGATGACAAATTTGATTTGCAAAATGAACAGATTTTTTTTTTAGAGTATCTCTTAGTTTGTCCCTAGAACCTTCCCAGTTTCTCCCCAGCTCTCCTCCCTACCACAGCAAGTGCTGTGTCAGCATCCACTGGCTCCCAAACCAGAGGTCTGCAACACTCAGTACCTCCCACAGATCTCCACATTAGCAATGAGCAGTGGGTAACTCTCAGTTTGTCCTCTAAAGCCAAGCCCACACCAGTGCAAGCCTGATGGAATCTACAGCCAGCTATGAGCTGCCACAGGCACCCTCAGCATCTGGAGCTGCCAGATTTTGGAATCACATCCAAGCAGATCCACCCTCCCCACTGCCTCTGGGTGAAGAATCTCACTCCAGCTACTCTTATTACAGTGCCAATCCTTCGCTGACAAAGGACACAGAGTTAGGATCCTGAAGCAATTTCCCAGGTATTGATTTCCTCTCAGCTTTACCTCCCTTGGTCTCCGTGCCAGGCTTTAAAAAATCACCCCAGTCTGTTCTAGGTGCACGACATAACAGCTTCAGATGAGCTGAGCAGCGTGTGAAATGGGGCTCAGCCTCGTGGGGTTGAACCTAGTGACAGTCAGAAGTAACTCATCAAATGGCAAAAAACCATCCTGTGTTCTCAGCTGTCAAAAGCTTTTCTGCACTTCTCCAAAATGTCACACAGGCTGGCTTCTCCACCCTCTACCACTTCCAGGAGAGCCCTGGGGACAGAGCTGCTCCCTCTGGTTTGTTTTCACTTGAGTGAGAGCTGGGCTGGCAACTAACTTGTGGCAAGTGCCCTAATGGTGAATCAAACACAACTACCTAAGACTAAAAGTTATGGGGTTTTGCCTGGGTTTCCCACCATAGAGGCAGGATGGAGCCCATTTTGGTTTAAGTATCTTATCCCAAGTGGCAGAATATGGACACATTATAATAAATTCTTAATCATTTAATTGCAGCGTTCATTACTGCTGTGTTCATAATAATTTTCATTTCTAAGTTCCTTGTAAAAATCCAGTAATTTCTGTGGAAGGCAAGCAAACTAAACTGAGATGAGAAAGACATGATTTAGCCTGTGCTACCAGTTCCTTCTAAGGAAGAAGCAAAAAATACTAAAACTCCAACCCAGCGGGTGTGGTGAGACTTGCCATTAGAAAATCATACAGGACTTGGTTTCTTCTTCTTGGAAGGATAAAGTGTTGAGACTTGGATCTTCAGATCCTCCAGACTCAACCCTTTGAACATCAATAGATTTCCTGAGGAGAATTTTCCCTGGAGGAATTCAAATTGGTAGGAATCTGAGTACAAACATTTATCAAAATAATCTCAAGGAAGGAGACATTCTGCATGAGAGCACTGTTTGCACTCTGAGAATGAGTCTGAAGCAGAAGATCAGATTAAAAACAGACAAAATAAACCAGAAATTCAAAATGTGCAAGAAGTGATGTCAGGAAGGGCTGTGTCATGGTGTTAAAAGCCTGCCTGAAAAGCCTACTTAATCTTCAAACATTAACTATCCCTGAGGCTGTAGAATAGAGCAAATGGCAGCAGCCTGTGGGATGTGCATCTGTCAGGAGGCCCATGGGCTCTGCAGGTGAGATCCATTTATAGAGCCTGTACCTGTCTGCCTCTGTTTATTTCCTAGCAGAGCTCTGGAGCAATTCAGCATCGCCCAAGTGAACTGCCAAGAGTTTCAGCCAGGTATCAGCACGTTACACTCAGCTGTAGGCTTGAGAGTTACTGATTCCTGAATTTCTGGCTCTCTAAATACCATCTTCATCCTCCTCCAACCCTGGCAGACAGAGCTGAGATGCCAGCAGTGAATGTCAGTAATTAAGGAGCTCATCTTTGGTCTTATCACTCTCATTTCAGTTTGGAAAGGAGCCTTGGCTAGAAGGTTACACAGCAGGTTTCAGCCAGAATCAGTGAACAGGGAGAGGCAGCTTCAATCCTTTGAGGCGCCTCTGATAAAAACCAGAATAAGAGTGAGATGTTACTGGCATTGAGAAGGCAAAATGTGGTTTATGGAGAGGGAATGAGGAAGCCTGTGTTTCCAGAAAGGGATGAGAGATTAGAACAGTTGTAATTTTTTGCCTGGCTGAATATGAGTGTGCAGCCTAAGGATGACAAGACCTTGGAGCACAAGGATCACATGTACAGTGAGTGGTAATAAAGAGCTGTCACTGCAAAGACAAGTGGAAAATAACACAAAGAAGAAATGTAGAATGGACTAAGAAAAGCCAAGGATTATTAGGATTTGGAGAAAGACTTCTTGCCTGAGCATTGTCCCTACTTAGAACAGAGTGCTGATAAAATTGCCATGTCCACTTGTTGAATCCATTTTAGCTTTGAAACCTGTTTGCAACTGGTAGGCTTTGGGAAAATCTTCCTTTTTTTTTTTTTTAATAAATAGCTTCATTTTTTTTGTCATTTCCCAGTCAGGTGCAAGGAGTGGGTCAGGGTGATGCTGCTGGAAGGTGGGGAGCCACAGTGGGCTGATGGCACCACCTGCTTGTGGCTCCCAGGCTGGGGCACTCCTGACCTGGCCTGGAGGGTTTGGTGGCCTTGGGGTGAAATAGAAGGGGAGAGAAGGGGCAGGAGCTGCCTGAAAACTGCACATTTTCCCTGCCTGATTCTACTTGGAGTGAGAATTGCTGTTTCTGTTGGGGAGAGAAGAAAAAGAATAAAATAGACAATAAGGAGTGTCTTTTCCCCTTTTCCTGCAAACTCCATCTCTGAGGACTGGAGCCTGTGAAGTGTGTGGACAGCAGCACCAGCACATTCAGTGTAACACTTGGAAGAATTTAATCTGTCTGTTAATCCATTCTGATAAGATCCTTCCTGACATTTTCAATAATTATTTCTTCCTCTTCAGTGAGGTTTTTTTTTCATCCTAAACATTCAGAGTTTGGGAGGTAATAAGGTGAAAGGGCAGAATTTACTGCTTTCCTGAACTCTGGAATTATTCCTTAGTCACTCCAGGGGCAGGGGAAACTCCATTTAAGAGTAATTTTCTCCTAGGATTATAATGCCAGAAGAATTTCTGTGTTTAAGTGTCTCTGGCTTCTGCCACTCATCCAGCAGTGTTCCCCAGTTGTCTGTAATATCTTCTGCACTAAAAAACATTAAAGATTTCTAATCCAATTGCTAAAAATCTTTGACATTGTTATCATTAATATCCACTTAATTCAAATGCTCAGTAACAGCCTAGAAAATCCTTTTATTACAAATGCCATACCCTACTTCCTCAGTAGATAAGTAATGTATTAGGTTTTCTCCAAAATATTTAAGCTCTCTGGTAATAAAGCTCTGCAGAAAAACCAGCCTGGCACTTCTGATAGTTTAGGGTTAGGAAAAGGGCAAAACAAATCAGATTCTTTAAATGCCACAAATGAGCAAATGAGAGCCCAAGCCATTTCCCCCTTTTTAGGCCATCTTATCTCCAGTTCAGAGCTGGAAACTGGACAGAACATTAAAAATAAAGACCCTGTAAAGAGCAAAGCCAGAAGCATATCTTAATAGTTGCTGCCAGAGTATGTCAAGGGAGCAGAGGAAAACCCACCAGGTCTGAAAGGCCACATCATTGATGGTGGGATTAAAACACTCCCAGGGATTTAGGGGGTGAATACATTAAGCCTGAGGTGTAAAGGCCTGGGGTGCTTCTGCACCCAGCCAGGATGAGAGGACATAGCCTTAAGCTGCACCAGGGGAGGTTTAGGATGGACATTAGAAGGAATTTCTTCACAGAAAGGGTAATTCGACATTGGAATGGGCTGCCCTGGGATGTGGTGGAGACACCATCCCTGGAGGTGTTTCAGCAAAGACTGGACACGGCACTTAGGGCTCTGGTTTTGTTGACAAACTGATGTTGGGTCACAGGTTGGACTTGCTGGCCTTAGGGATCTTTTCCAGCCTTATTGATTCAGGGATTCTGTGACCCAGCAGGGGGTTGGCACCCACAGGGATGGTTGCCAGGGAGCAGGTGTTTGCTGGGATGGTTGCCAGGGGTGGTTGCCGGGGCAGTTGCTAGGGATGGTTTCCAGGGATGGTTGCTGGGATGGTTGCTGGGATGGTTGCTGGGGTGGTTGCTAAGGACAGTTTCCAGGGCTGGTTGCCGGCCCGGTTGTTAAGGCTGGTTGCCAAGGCCGGTTACCAAGGCCGGTTACCAAGGCCAGTTGCCAAGGCTGGTTGCCAAGGCCGGTTGCCAAGGCCGGTTGCTAAGGCCGGTTACCAAGGCCGGTTGCCAAGGCCGGTTGCCAAGGCCGGTGGCCCGGCTGCCACCGGAAGCGGTTCCACGGGCGGGAAGCACTTCCGGGGCGGCGCGGCCGGGGAGCGGAGCGGAGCGGGCGGTGAGCGGGGCCGTGCAGGGTTCTGCGGGCAAGGGGCGCTGGCCGGGGGCAGCGGTGGTTTCAGCACCGCCCCGGGAGGCGAGTGCAGAGCCAGGGGGGTCTCGCTGGTCCTGCCGAGGCCGGGCGGCACCGCGAGGGCGGGCCCGGGATGGACGGAGGCCCGGGAGGGATGGAGGGAGGAGGACGCCGGTGTCCCCGCCCTGGGGCTGCGCAGCTGCTTCTCCCACAGCCCGGGCACGGCTGGCCGGCCCCCGGGCCCTTGGCCCACAGCCGGGCTCCTCGGCCGCGCTGGTGGCCCTGGTGTCAGCCGTGCCGATAGGAACAGCCAGCAGAAACTGCCCGGGCTCCATCCCGACACCTGCTAAACCACTGAAAAATTCCAACTTAAGCTTTTTTTGCCTCGTCCTTTGACGGAATTTATTGCGCTTTATTTCCACCCCAAAAAGAAACTAATATATATTATTTGAGCTGTTCCCATGGCTTTATCCTCCCAATTATTTACGTAGTGCCGGGTGTTGAGGATGTCAGCTGGGAAACAGTGCAGCAGGAAGAGAGGTTTGAGTCTCTCCTGGCTGGTGCATGGCCCTGAGCCTGGAAATATGTTGATTATTTATCCCAGGGCCTGGTCCTGAGGCACGGGGAATAGACTCATCCTCTTTGGTGCTGTCACTGAGCAAAGCAGGAGCTGCAGTCCCGAGGAGCCCCTGGCTGGTTCTGTGGGGAGGGGAGGGATCTTCCCACTCCTCCACCTTATTCGTTTGGTATCAGACCTCATGAATAAGCTGGAGGGGTCAAGGGCAGCTTTCTCTCAGGGTCTGACATAGGAGTATTGATCTTCAAATGCAATTTAAGAACTACTTTAGGTGTGGGCATGGTGAGGTGGTCTGAGGAGAAAAGCAGTTGACAACCTGTGGAGAAGAAGACATGTTATCCAAGGAATAAGTGGTGAAACTGAGCTTCTTGGGAACAGGGAGGAAGGCTCCATCACCCAGGGACCTGTTGGCTTAGGTGCGAGGCAGAGGCTTTGGGCATTGTGTGAACCACTGGAGTTCTTTAAAACTGAGGAATTTTGTTCAGAGCTTGGCTCCGTTGAGGGCAGGAAAACCAATGGCCCGGGTGTGGGTTGCCTGAGGAAGCAAGGATGATGCTGTAATTAGTTGGAGCACAATGCCAGGTCTTCTCTGAACATATTTCATGGGGTATTCCTTCAAATGGTGGTGGCAGCTGCTGCCAGCCTGCAAGAGAGCTCTTGGTGCTGGCCACATCACCTGGATTTGTTAGAGAAGTACTAAGGCCCTCAGGGGAGGTGAGCTAGAAAAGGGCAAAGGAGGGGAGATCTGGAGAAGATGGGGACAGAGATTTTTTTGTTTTCATTATATCTGTTTCCTTTTGTTGTTGATCTCTCTGTGTTGTGTTTCAGGTGTGTGAATTGAGATTATCAGTAGGAGTTTGTCCCAAGAAAACTTCAGGTGAGGAACGAAGGAACATCTCTCCCTGCTGTGTTTGAGGACAGGGGCAGGCAACAATAATGTTTTTAAAAGATATCCAGATGAGATAAATGCAACTCAGAGGTGATTCTGTTTCTTGCTTAGGAGCTGCTGCCTTAGTGGATTGGGAGAGGGGGTGATTTAAAAGGCAAGAGCAATTGGGATGAGCCACATGCATGCAGGCTTTGTTCACAGCACTGAGCAGCCTTTGGGACTGGCTGAGCCTGGGTGGATCAGTGTGTGTCCTGACTTCAGGTACAGGTCCCACACAGCCCTGCTGACTGAGTTTGAATCAGAATTTGAAACATTTTCTTTCACTGAAGTACAGACCTGGACAGGACCTCGAGAGGTCACCTGTTCTTATCTCCTGGTTCAAAGGCAGAATTATATATGCCTACACCCCACCCCAGGCCGGTGCTTATCTGATCTGCTCTTCTGAATCACCAGTAGCAGGGATTCCAGAGTCTCTCTATTTCAGTGGCTGGCAGTCTGTGCAGTTGGAAATGTTTTCCTGTCTTAAATTTCAAAATAACATTCTGTACTTCAGCTGAATGAAAACTAAATAATTATTTTTTGTAATATAAATCCCTCTTCTTTTAGTATGTCACCAAGTGATAATTGCCTCTGGTGCAATGGCATTGAGTTGATTCTCAAATTTATCAACTATAACTTTGCTGGAATTACACACCACATTTACCACCCTTCTCGACTTGGTCACATCTGCAGATTGTAACAATCTCCTTCCAGCCTGGGAAATGCAGAGCCTGTTTTGGAGATCATTTCTAGGAGGCAAACTCAGTATACAAACTCAGTCACACCCAAGCTTTAGTGGTACAGAGTTGTAGCTATCAGTGAGCAGTGCTGATCCAGGGAATGCACACTGGGATCATCCAGGTCAGGAAAACCGAGTGGGGCAGTAATCACAGCTGAGTGTGATGGCATCTCAGACTAATTGGATTTCCCTTTGGGGACTTCCTGAGGCATACTCCAGCAATCCTGGCAGGAGAATTCTCCCTCGTTGTAAAAAGCCATTACTCATTCATAGAACAAATTGACAACTCCATTAGCAAAAGATAAAGGGAAGAAGGAAGGATGGTCTCATGGCTCAGAAGCTTGGGACCCAGGAGATCAATATTTAACTCTGCCACAAAGTACCTGTGTGACTGTTTTAAGTTATATGGGGCTTAGTGTAACCAGCCACTAAAGCCACACTTAAATTTATACACGTAACATTCCTCTGCCTTCAACAGCTCTGCTTCTGTGTGATTTAATAGTTGGGTTTGTGCAGCATCTAAAACAAAAGGCTGTGACCACATAGACAATATAAGTAAAAATAAATAGTAATCACATTGCATGTGTGATCAACTTCAGGAAGAAATGTATTTTTGCTTATTAAGCTTTTCTGTTACTGTTTCATGAACATGTTTCATATTTTGTCTGTCTGCTCCTCACCCACAAATGGCCTAATACCAGGAGTTGAGGGCTATTTTTGTAGGCAAAAAAAGACAAACACCCAAATTAAACACAACATTCATTTTCCTTTTTGTTATTGCTCCAGTAGATCAAGAGTATCTTCAAAACTCCCTGAGGGAGTCTGTCATTTTTGGATAACAGAAAGGAAATACCAGGAAGGATGATGCAAAAAATTGCTCTGTATTTTCCCCCTTGCAGTAACCAGTCTTGAGAGCAGCAGAAGAGAGGAGTACACTGACAATGGCTGCAGAGTTGGATTTCTCCCCACCTGAAATCCCTGAGCCCACATTCATGGAGAATGTGCTACGCTATGGACTTTTCTTTGGAGCCATCTTCCAGCTGATCTGTGTGCTTGCCATAATCCTGCCCGTGTCCAAGTCCCACAGGACAGTGAGTAGCGCTCTTTAACTTTGATGTAAATGGGCAGAGTCAGAGAAAACAGGATGGGAGGGAATGCTGAGTAGCTTAAGGGAGACACAGCTGCCCCTGGGATTGGTGACAGTTTCCTTGCTCATCCTCCTTCCTTCCCTCTGGCTTTCCCACCTTCAGCTTCTGTCTTGTGATTTACCACCAGATAGGAAAGTCAGGAACAAATATCTGAGCCAGGATCCATCATAATATCAGTGAAAAAAGCAACCTGAAGCACTGACAAGGTGCAAAATGCATGTGCAGTTCCTGGCTGCAAGTGAAGACTGTCCCAACCCATATCATGATCCTGCTGCTGATTTGCTTCATTAATTGCCAGGTAGGGCATCCCCTTTGCAGGACCTGCCTTTCAGGAAATGACTCTGGGCTCCAGTTTGTGAGTGACTTTTGGAAGCAAGATGTAGGGGAAATTTCTCGTATATCCTAAAGGTGAGGAAAGCAGTTTTCAGGACTGACATCCCATCCAACACCCAAGGGTCCTTTGATGCAGTTGGCACAGGAGAATGTGAAAAGGAAAGGTTGAGGTGAGCTGTTCCTCTAGATTGAGGGATGTCCTGCATCTGCCTGGCTTTTTTCATTAGAGAGAAAAATGTCTTTGGTGCTGGGGACAATGCTGCAAGGTGATCAGGCTGCAAGTTTGGTGCTTTGATACAGATGTTGTCTGCAGGCATACAGTATATTTTCAGTAACAACTCAGCATGGGGAGTTTTGTTTTCAGACTCTTTATTTCCATGTTTGCTCCCTCCTGTGCAGAGGAAGCATGGAAATTTTCAACCTGTTGGGGGAAGGGAGTGCCTCAGGATGAGGTACAGAGTGAAGGATAAAGTTCATGACCCAATTTTTCCACCTTTAACTGCTGGTGTGATGTGGTGCTGTCCTGCCATGGGTCATGCTCCCTCCTGCTTGTCCTGCCACAGGAGCTGCAGCTCCCAGCAGGGAGATGAACAAGCAGTTGCTGGATACCATGCAGTGGCATTGCAAGTCTTAGACTCTTATAATCATCAGGTTGGAAAAGACCTCCAAGATCATCGAGTCCAACCTTTGCACTGTTATTCTGCAGCCACCAGTACCTGTCTGTCAGAGTTCACCATTTCCCCAGTACATTTTTGAGAAATACCAAGTAAACCCATTTTTGAAAGTTGAAAAGAGTGAGACCTTTTGTCTGGAGTGAGAGACTGGAGACCAGCCCCCAATTAAAATTATAAGGCTCGAGGACCTTTTACTGATTACATTTGTAGTATGCCTTGTTGTTTGCATACTCTAGTTTTTATTTTCTCCATATATGAACTGTCCTCTTGATGTGCTGTCCATATATATCTTGTTTACAAGACCATAAATACCACAGGCTAACCCCTCCAGATCTTGAGAATGATGCTTGAGTCTGGGTAGGATGTTGGGGAACTTTGCTGTCTAGGAGCCTCAAACTTTGAAGTCTACCTTGGTTTGGACATTAGAAGGCAGCAGTGTTCACTTTATGGCAGCAGCATTCTGCATCCCTGAGTAATAACCAGCTCCCTGTGCACTGCTCACAGCCTTTGGAGAGCCAGCCAAGTCTCCTTCCTTGGAAAGCCACACAGATGTGAGATTTAATAGCCCAGTAACTTGAGAGACGTTTGAACCAAGCTCTTTGATTAAAAGGACACTGTCAGATGCTGCCTCCCCCTCCATTATCTGGAGTTCTGGCTTGGAAGCCTGGAAATCACACGTCTTGCTCAGCCATTTTTTGTGTGTCCTTTTCCAGTTGGCACACTCAGGCTGAGAGAACCCAAGATGCTAAAGCAATATTTATACTCAAATGCATTTAATGAAAGGAGGCAATCTGCATGTGTGTTCTTTCTCAGAGGAGACTGGCGCAGTTCCCTTGTGTTTTCACAGGATAACTAGATTTTATTTCCCATGTCTGCAATATTATCTCTCATCCCCTCTGAAGGAAACAAGCATCACATCTCAGTATTTTGTTAGTCCAGGTTGAGAAAGCTTTGCCTGCAATTCCCTCCTTGGATTTTGGGCTTGGTTTAGAGGCTCTGATCTTTATATTCTTACTGCTCCTTTGGAGAATATTTTTTTGTCTTGCACATGATAGTGATTAATGTTTGGCAGAAATGCTTGCTGACTGTTTCCATACACCCTGGTGATTATATGTTATCTTTTTCTAACTCAAATAGTTTTCATTTAGTGTTGATTTTCTTCTTGCCTTCAAAGTTTTTCTTCTCCAAAGCCTGTTTTAGATACTTAAGCTTTTAATGGCAACAAGCTGTTTCTGTGCAGAAACTCACACTCATCAAAAAGCACATGCAGAAGGAGTAGAGATGATGCTGCTTGAGTCTCATTAAATGTGGCCTCAGTTTGACATCAGTGTGTTCCAACAGAGATACTCAGCACTTGTTTCCTCTGACTTATACTTGAGTCCCCAAAGCAACCTGTTAGCAAATGGTAAAATAATAGTTACTGACTGTTTCTTAATTGATTCTTGCAGGACTCGGACAGTTTTGAGCCTAAGAATTCAGACATGGTGAAGAAGCCAAAGGCAACTGCTCCACAGATAAGCAAGAAACCCAAGAAGGAAACCAAAAAGAAACGATAGAGGTGTGACTGATGAGCCTCCAAAGACCAAATAACCACTTATAATCATGATTCCTCAGAGACAACATCAAAGGCAACTAACTCTGTTAATGGTTTTCTGGCATTGCCATCTTTTACTTTTCAGGGGCAAGGGAGAAGAAACTTAAAAGAATGGAAGGGTTGGGGTTCTACCATAGATTTCTTACAAGCAAAGAGAACTTCACATGTTCAGGACTTCATTTGACTTGATTAATGTGTCAGTCACTATTAAAGTGACTTACTCCAGTTCTGGTGGGTAGAGAGGGCTGTTGGCCTGTCTCCTCCATGCTAGCTGGGGTTTGTAGTAAAGTCCCTGTGGAAAATGGAGCGTGGGTTTGCCACTTTGGATACTGCTTTGTGTTGTGTTTTTTGAAGGAAGAAGGATCAAATGGATCAAGAATACCACACTACACAGCTTTGTATTCATCTCTGTTGTCATCTAGTCTGAAATACATAGCTATATTTTATGGCTTAATCATAATGCCTTTGTCATATTCTTTAATTCTTTAGGTAATAACTCACCAGATTCCAGACTGCTGCAGATGAAAGCTTTCATTTCCCCAGCGTCGCTGTCTCTTGTTCCCCACCCATGCACTCTTCCTTTCTCTTCCCACCTTTGAAAGCACATACATTTCAGGGAACTGAGGCTGTGGTGGGGATTGTAATGCCTACAAGAATCAGGAAACAATTTTACTCTGGAAGGTGCAGAATTTAATGCCTGTGCTAGTGGAGTTGTTCTTGGAAGCTTGGGAAGACCGGGCACTGTGTGCTGGAGAAGAGCTGCTGGGGTGGGAGTCTGGGGATGGTGCAGTGGTGGCATATCAGCACTGCCTCACTGTGCTATGGATAAACCCTCCTGCCAGCTGGCTGATCCCTGACCATGGGCCCTCTCTCAACACAGCTGGGGATCATTGCACTTGCAAATTCCCTCCCAGCCTTCCCTGCCACAGTCTGCTCCATCTCCTCTGGCTGAATTCCTCCTGAGGATGAATATGTTCTCAGCCTGAGGAGATGTGGTATTTTAAGACCCAAGGGGTGGCAGGCCAGCTGTGTACCATGGCTGCATGGCAGGAGACAGACACTGTGTTCCTTCAGGCTCTGGCTCTCCAGGCCCAGGGACAATCCAGGACTGGATTTAAATATGGCTAGACAGGACTGGAAGGAGATAGGTGGTGACGTAGCCACAGAGTCTCTAGAGCAGCTCGAGCTTCCAGATGCCAGCTCACATCTTGGTTTGTTTGATCAGGAGTGAGTCAATGGGAGGAGAACCTGCTCTCTGAGGCGCACCCAGGGTTCAGAGCAGCTTTGAAGGAAGGGTTCTCCCTGGCAGGGCTGCAAGTCTGTGATCCTCTTTGCATACACAGACTCCCATCCCCGAGTCACAAGTGCCTGGTGAGCCCAGGTGTGTGTTCTGTAGCAGCAGGTGAACAACACATTTACAGAAAGCATCAGTGCTGAGAACAGCCACGTCCTCTGCTCACTCTTGCTCTTGGTGGGGGTGACAGATGGATCCCAGTACCAGTGTGACTCTGATTTCCCTGCTCCAGGCTCTCTGATGCTCTTAGCCAGAATGCTGGCACCAAGCTCTACTTCTTAAAATCCATCTTGGAGCTCTGCTTTAAATTCTGCCTTTTAATATTTTATTTTTTTTGGAGCTACATGAAGGCAGTACCAGGAGGACAGAACAAAGCATAGGAAACATAAGCACTCTAAAGTTGCTTTAAGTTCTTAGTACAAAGAAATATTACAAAAAGTTCCCACACAAATAACAAAGAACAGTGTTGTGCCATGAGTTTCCATGATGGACCTGTGCTCTGTCTCTAATCTGCAGGGCAAAGAAAAGCCCTGAGTAGGTACTGCAGATCACTCTTTCCATTTGAATACATGAGAATGGTTTTATGTAAATTCCAGTTTTCTGCAGGTTACCTAAAGCGGGGGGTTAATGCTTTAATGGAATCACACATTATCCAAAATACAGAGTCACTTCTGCAGCTCAGAACCAGTTAGCAGTGGGCACTGTGTAGCTGTTAGCTGAAATAGCAGCTACTCCATCAATGTTCACCTCCAGCTCGCTCACTCATTGCTCAGTAGAAATCATGGATGTTGGGGTTTGGTTTTGCTGGGGGAAAAAGGATGAATTCCCCAGTCTGTTCCTGACAGCTTTATACCTATTTGAATGCTCTTGTTTGCTGAACTTAGAGTATGTAGAGATTACCAATAACCCATGTATTTTACTTTATCTTGAAATGTGTAATAAATACCATCTGATTTTTTTTTAAAAGGAAATCTGTGTTTAAAGTTTTGCTGCCTGTTCCCTCACATTAACTGTGAAAGCTGCCAGAACTCCCAGACTATAGGAACACAGGGACATAAATAACCTATTCATGAAAATGATCCATTAAGGGAAATCCTTTCAGATCCTTTAATCTGTGAGAAATTGGTTAGTTAATACTGTCAAGCATGTGTGCATCTGTATCTGTGTTTGACTTGGAAGTAGCAAATTGTCTCTCAACACCATTTCACCTTCCTGGAAGGAAGGAGAAAACCATGCAGTGACTAAATCAATTTGCCCCCCCATGAGAGGTTTTGGCTCTGAGAGCCCCCATGAAGGTAGCCCTAGTAAAGGCATCATTTGTTAATAACACAAGCAGGGGATTAGATGGGGATTCAGTAGGCTGGTAAAGGGGATTTTCAGGAGCCCAGGTTTGCATGGCTGGAGCATGGGGCTGTCTGGTGGCTCTTCTTGGCTGCAGTGAGAACAATATGGTAGCCAAGCTCTGGCAAGTGTTTGTTGGTTCTTGGTAGCCAAGCTCTGGCAAGTGTCTGCTGGTTCTCTCACCAGAAAACCAAAACAGAAAGGACTAGTGTGGCAACTCCTTTAATTCCCAAGCACTTTTCTTCAGGCTGTTTTGTAATTAACATCCCACAGGGAGCTGAGGACCTCATTAAATCAATTTTATTGAAGGGGAAGTTTTCAAAGGTCTGTCTCCAGGTACCTGCCAGTAGGCAGCACCTCTGCAGCCACACCTTGCTCTGCCACCCAAAGCCAGGAGCTGGCTGAGGGCTGGATTTCCTCTGCTAGTGTGTGTCACAGAGTTCCTGTCCCTCAGCAGGACATGCCTCAGCTCTGGAGAAACACGGCTGGGAGTTGGGAGTTCTTTCCCCTGTTTCTGATCACGTTCAAGCAGCTCTACCTCTCTGGCCAGGCTCATCTCGAGGGCTGTGGCCATGGCTGTCCCCTGGAGCTGTCCCCTGGAGCTGTCCCCTGGAGCTGTCCCATGCTCACAATGCATCCTTGTGCTCCCGCACCACAATCCCTTGAGACAGGCTAATAAGTAGCTCGTGACTGGAGTTCCAGTTCACATAGTTCAATTAAATCCCTGTTAATCTCGTTCAGACCTAATTTACTTTCATTCTCACACACACACACCTCTCTCTGCTTCAGAGAGATTCTGCTGAGCTTCCCTGCCGACAGGACTGGAGAGCCCGAGGCCCTCAGCCCCACCAGGCACTGATGTTTGCAGAGCAGCCCCCTTGTCAAGTCAATAAACTCAGATTATTTCCCAGCTTGTCATGGAGAATGAAAATACTCCTTCAGTGCCTGGGTTTAGGGAGGCTCAGCCTGGCTGGCAGTGCTTGAGGAGACTATAAGGAAGCTGTAGGAAGGAAGGACCTGCTCAGTATCTGTTTTCCAGGGCACTGCTCAACCATCCCCCTGTGTGTGTGTGTTAATTTTTGGACAGCTGGAGCTGGGGTGCTGGACTTCTCTCCTGGGAGCATCTCTTCCACACTGACACTTCTTTCAGGCAGGAGTTGTGTTGTTCACAGCCTGTGGCCTGCAGGGACTGAGATGACTGTATTGATTTAGTTGTTTGTTTATTAATCTCATGAGGCATCAGAGACTGACTGCAGTAAGAAAATGGGATGATGAATGGAGAATGCTGGAGTACAGAGCATTGCTGTGTGTTTGATGATTAGCTTGATTGCTGGCCTTGGCACTGGAAAGAGATCTGACCCTCCTCTTCCTCATGCAACCATGAGGAATGATTTGTTTGGGAAGCATTCCCTTTCTCCCTGCCACAGACGTGGGCTGTAATCAGTGTTTCCATTCCTCCTCCAGTTGACAGTCACTGCAGGTCCAAGGTCCAGCTCTTCTCTGGCAGTTTGTGGCTTTAGAGCAGTGGTTTGTGGGGGTGTTTTCTGGTTTTTGGTACCCAGGCCACTGTGCAGTAGCTGCTCCAAGTGTCTCTTGCTTGGGGCTGACAATTGCAGGGCAATGAAATCGCCTTCCTGCCTCTCCCTTGAAATTCAGCTGATTTTCCCATTTCATGATGCTTCTTCCCAAATTTGTGGCTTTTCTGTCACTACAAATCACTCCCATGACCCCTTGTGTTGGTTCCAGCCTGTGGACTTATGTCCACTGCAGTTGTTCTGTCCTTGAGACACATTTTACCTGCCAGTGACAGTGGACATTACCCACTGTTATCAAAGACTGACACAGAGCAGGAACAGGTGCAGGACCATCCAGGATGGAAAACAGTGTCCCTTTGTAATTTTTGGTGATGATTTTTTCAGCCAGCAGGAATTTTCCCTGGGAGCCCCAGGTACACCCAGAGAACTGTGCCAAGCACATCATCCCTCAAAGCCATGAGGATCCAAACCCACCACACCACACTTCTGAGCTCGTGATGCGCGAGTGCTGTGGTGCTGCGTGTGCTCCACACCACCTGCTCAGATCTGCTCCTCACCAGCACACACAAGATTTGTCTTGTGCAATCCCAAACCTCTTGCCCACTTCCCTCCTCCCAGATTCCCTGGTTTCATTTACTGCCTGGAGGCCCCAGTGTGGCTTTGATGCCCCTTGCACTCTGCTTGCCAGTCCAGGTGAGGACTCAGTGATGCAGAGTAGGGGGTTGGAGCCTCACAGAGGCTGATGGGCTCTTCCATGGTTTCAGTCCAGCCTTTCTGGCTGGTGGGTACAAGGTCAACCTGCTTTGGGACACATCTGCTCTGCTTTTTAAAAACACCTGTTGCCTGGTTAATGTCTCCTGTTGTATGAGAGGAGCTCAGCTGTGGGTGGAGGGGTTGAAGGGCTCTCACTTCCCCCAGTCTGCAGCTCCAGGCAAGGAGCTGTGTCTTTAGCACCATGCTCTACTGGAAGTCCTGTTTGCACAGGATTCCTTTTGTGTGAAACCTGCACTCAGGACATCTCCCTATTTCTTGCCAGAGGCTGTCCCATCCTCTGAGCTGCCACCCCTGTCAAGTTCAGCCAGTCCCAGTGCATGGACTGGGGCTGTGGAAGGCATCAGCAATGGCCTGAGACATCTCATATCTCACCCAAGCTACGACCCAGGTGTCCCTGACTCCAAGGCTTGTTCCTGCTGCCTTCCCTTTGGCTGCTGCTTCTGCAAAAGCCATCCCAAGCTTGTAAATTCACCTTGCCATCAGCCAAAGTCCAGAGTACGACAGACACTGTCGAGCTCTTGCAGGCAAAGCCACTCTCACGGCTCCAGGAATCGGCTCCAGACGTTTCCTGCTGTTATTTGTGCCTCAACTCGGGCTGCACAGGCAGGATCCATGCTGGAGCTGTGCTGCTGGTGTGGAGCTTGTGGGATCACATCCCTGGGGCTCCCTGAGGGCAGCTCTTGCCCATGGCTGGGAGAGCCCCTGCTGTAGCCGAAGGGCCGGGCTGCAGCTGCTGGGGTGTGTGCAGGGGAGCGTCCTCATGGCTGTGGTTCCCACGGAGCAGCTGCTTGTGATGCTGTGGTGGCTCCTCTGGTGAAGCAGATATCCCCCAGTGTCAGGCCTGGGCAGGAGGAGCAGAACTTGAGAAAAGCTGCAAGCAGATCTCGTCCCTACCTCCCCCCTCACTTGACTTGTTTTAAACTGAGCTCAGATCCAAACGTCATATGGTTTAAGTTTCTCAGATTCAGACTTTGGCCTCCTTTGCCCATCCCTCACTCAAAGGACCAAGACTGGATGATTAAGGGGAAACACCCTCGTGTCTGCTCTGGCTCTGCCTGCTCAGGCTGCAGGCAGGCCAGCAAGCAGCTGGCTGCTGGCAGGGAGGGAACATCCCAGCCCTGGGGCAGGGTCTCCTGGATGTGGCTACCAGAGCTCTGCATCAGCCAGCCATCCTCTACTGCTCTGCAACCAAATCAAGCCAGGAGCAGGGCTATAAATCTCATCTGGATGAGCTTCCCTGAATTTTTCTGAATTGCTCTTTTCTATGGATACTAAGACTGTCCAAAAAGCTGAATTTCCATGCTGGGACATGCCAACATCTTGTGTGTGGCTTTCATGCTGAGCTGAGGCAAGAAATAAAACGTGTCGGATTTTTGCCCAAATGAGCTATTCCAAGATACTTAATTCAGATTGTATCAAAGCATATTTTATCAGTCAGAGACCTGACAGGAAATGTTGTGCCTTTATTGGCAGATAATTTCAGCCCACAGCTGTTGAACTCAGTGCCTCCTTATTAAATATTTGCATGTCACCGAGTCAGTGGTTTCCCCCCCCACAGCCCTTTCCCCCAGGGAATTTTGCAATGACACTTCCTGGCCGGGGCTAAAAGCCCCTTTTGCACAGCAGATTGTCACCACACTGAGGGACACAACAGGTCCTGAGCCCTCCTGGTAATTTGTTCTCAGCTGCCCCTTTTTATCCTATAACCTGCAGGATGCTGGTGATTGCTGTTCAGCTCCTGCAGCCCTGATGCTCAGTGTGGGAGAGAATGGCCAAAATTAGCATTTCTAGCATGAAATATTGCCAAATGGCTCGTGCTGCAGGGTTATTCTGGTCAATCCCCCTTAGTAAACCAGCTCCTGAACTTGAAACTGCAGGTTCCCTTCCAGGGCTGATGGTGCTGATCATTTCCCATCTCACACTCACTATTTGCAGGGCTGTAAAGCCCAATGATCGTCAAATCTCAGGGCAAGAGCCGTGGCTGCCTCTCTCTCTGTCCAGCATCTCAAACACAACCATTACATTATTAATAGTAATAATTCCTGCAACTGTGCTTGAAACTTGCAGTGAACAAAGTGCAGCCTCAGGAACAGAATCCAATAGACAAAACTTATTCACGCGTGCCAAGGGGGCGCTTAAAAATAAAGCTGGCAGGAGATTAATGGATGTTTTGTTGTAAATCCACAGTTACTTTGGGGAGGTCAGGGCTCAGATCAAACACTGGACCCAACTTACCTTGCAGGAGGATTTCAGGAGCCCTGTGGAGCAGTTTGATCTGCACACCTGGAGGGGAAGGAGCCACGTACTTATTTACTTAGTCATGAGCATGACAGCATCTGCCCACAGTAACTCTCATTCTTCTTGTTCCTGATGAAACTCGCGTAAAGGTCAGCAAGAAAACACAGAAATACCTGAACATGTCTTCATTGCTTTTTAAAGCATCATTTCAAGATGTCCTAACCGAGCCACTGGAAATACTCAGTGCTACTTTTGTTCAAATTGAAAGTACCTGGTTTTCAGTTTCTGTGAGCTTCTTCCTCTCTTTGGGGTGGGTTTTATCAGCGCTATTTAAAAGTGAAGAATCATATCAAGAAAATAAGTTTCGGACGAGAGACTGAAATCCCTGGTTGGGTGAAAAAAAGTAGCAATTTGCATTAGACTGCTTAAAGATAAATATTTGGAGTGAGGCAGGAGGCAAAGGGAAGTGGGTGGTCAGGGGCTGTCAGGCTCTGGACCTCATGTCTGACCCAGGAGTGTCCTGAGGTGTTCTGGGTTGCTTAAATGGTCTTAATCACAGCATCCCCAGCATTGCATGTTTAATGTCAGCCCTGTGAGGGCACATTCCAGCATCTGAGGCCAAAAGATAAGAGTCTGGGTTTAGAGAGTGTCTGTTTGTAATTTTAGATTTGCACATTGGCATCATCTTAGAAGAAGAGGTTGTGTCGTGGACTTGGTCTGGCGTGTTGAAAGGCACAGTGCTGTCGGTGTTTGCCTTCCAGCCATGGGCTGGCACCGCCAGAGATGGGAACTCCGATTGGGAGGACAGCCTGGAGAAAAGAAGTTGATTGCAAAAGAGAAAAACAAAATACAAATATTTATAAGTCATAATTGCATCTTAGATTTTAGTCTGGATCCAGTAGGGGCTGAGTCATCCTCGCCAGCTCACCCGGGGCTGGAGCCAGCTCCCCACTCCCCCGGGGTGCTCTCCCCTCCGGCAGCGCCCCAGGCCTGCAGAGTGGGTGATCCTGGGGTAGGGAGGGACAGGGGAGTGTCCCTGTGTCCCTGTGCAGCACAGCAGGAGAAGGTGTGGGGCTCCCCAGGCATTGGTGAGACCCCACTTTTCCCTCTGTTACATCCACACGGGTGAGCAGAGCAGTACCGGGACTGCCCCACACCACCGGGTTAATTCCTTCATCCCACATCGTGAAGAATCCTTCCCTGCACAGCCCCACGCCAGCTGAACGGCAGAGGGGGTGGGCTAAGAATGAACGCCCCCGAGGCTCGGAACGAACCGGGCTGCGCTTGGATGCTCCGGCACGGAGCCCCCCAGACCACACACGAGTGTCCGGGGAGCCCGGCCGGCCTCGCCCAGCCCTGGGAGGGAACCGAGAGGGAAAGCGTCTCCTGCCCGGCTGGAGGGACCTTATCAGCCTCAGCTCCTCCCAGGGAAGGGCCCCTCACATTGTGCTGGCCACGGGTGATGGATCGGCGCGTGCATGACTCCTTGTTCCTGGTGACTCATGGATTCGCTGGCCTTCTCCAGTGTCATGGGAAATATTTTTTTAATAACTCAAAAGGCGGGGGGGGAGTGGGAAACAGAAAGAAAAACTCCACCACATAGTTCTTTAAAATTTGTTAACTTCCCAAATCGTTTCTGAAGTGTCAGATCTTGCTCAGAGCGAGGAGGGATTTTGGAAAACCCCCGCGGAGTGGCTGCAGGGTTGGTCAGAGGGGTGGGCAAGGATGGCAGAGGTGGCGCTGGCTGTGGAAATGCAAGGGTCACTGGAGCTGGCCAGCAGCCCAGCGTGCCGGATAAAAGACCTAAATGGAGGTTTAAGGAGTGGACTGCTTCATCCCCTCTCTTCCTGGAGGATAACGTGACAGGGAACACTTCAATGGATCGCCGGTGGGGGAGGTGGGAGGGCTGCCAGCGCCGCCGAGCTGGTCGGGCAGCCCCGACGGGCTGGGTGCAGGCATCGGGGCACCCGGCTGAGCCCTGAGCCCGTGTGTGCAACCCGGCACTGCTCGGTGCCAGGGCAAAGCTGGGCATTTCCCACCTCTCGCTGCTGCTGGAAGGGGAGGGTGCTGAGGAGCAAGGCGAAGGATGGGTGGAATTGTTGCCGTGTGCCCACCTGCCCGAGTGGAACTCAGGGACACACACACACACACCTGGTGGGGTGATGCTGCCAGCCGGGGATGGGCCCCCAGGAACACCCGCAGCTCCGCTTTGCCTTGTTTTGGAGGCCGGCACCGGCTTCAGGGGCCACCGGGGCTGGGGGATGCTAACCCAAAAACGGGATAGATGCCCCAGCGGAGCACGGACACCGCTGCGTGCCTGTGCCGCCTCCAAAGGGCCCCACAAAGCTCCCCGGCTTCCCAGGGAGGCACAGGACATGGTTTATCTTTGCCTGCTTTTCCATCTGAAGTTTTGCCTCCTTCTGACTTCAGAGAACGGGGAATGTGGGTTGCAGCCCTCTGGGAAGGCGAGGTGTCCCTCCTGGGGATGGGCAGGAACAGAACCTGACAAAACAGCATTTCCCCTGCAATTCGCCGTGTGTTAGGGCTGTTGAATAAAGCAACCCAGCCGGGTTTCAGCCTCCTGAAAATCACTTTTGTTTTACCAGCTCCGGCTTCCAGGTAACACAGCAAGCCAGCCCGGCGGGGCGGGCAGCGCTGGGCTCGGGTGGGAGCACCCCCAGCCCCTCACCCGCGGGGTGACGCGCCCCGAGGAGCGCGGCCGCAGCTCCCACGCGTGTCCCCGGCTCAAGCAGGCGGTTCCCCCGCCGCGGGCCGGGACGCGCCGGCAGCGCCGGCGGCGGGGGCGGCCCCTGGCCCGTGCGCGCCCCGCGGAGCCCGGCTGCCCGGAGCCTTCTCCCTGGAAAAAAAAAAAAGCCACGGAGGGAGGGGAGGGGCTGCTGCTGCCTTTTCCCCCATCCTCCGTTTCCGGTTTGCTGCCATATTACTCTCTTTTTTTTTTTTTTAATTTTTTTTTTTTTTATTTTCCCCTCCCCGCGGTGCCCCCCCGCCCCGCAGAAGGGGTGAGCGGGGGCGGGCGAGGCACCAGCGCGCCGGGGCCGCGGCGCTGCGCGATGCTGCTGCCGGCGGCGCAGCCCTGAGCCCGGCCCGGTGCGGGGCGGTGCGGGCACCGAGCGCCGAGAAGGCGGCGGGGGGCGGCGGCCGCGCCCCCGGCGCGGAGACAAAGCCGGGGCCGAGCGCTGGAGGCGAGCGGCGGGGGCGGCCCCGCTGCGCGGACCGGCGGGAGGTGAGTGGCGGCGGCGGCGGGGCTGCCCCGCTGTGGGGCAGCCGGGGGGTCCCGCGGTCCGGCGGGGGTGCCCGGGGTCCGGCAGTGGGGTCCGGCGGGGGATGTCCGCAGTGGGGACCGGCGGGGGGATGCCCGCAGTGGGATGCCGGCAGAGAAGTCCGGAGGGTCGGCGGGGAAATGCCCGCGGTGGCGCCAGCCGGTTGTGGGTCCGATCGGGGATGCTGGCAGCTCGGCAAGGAGGCGGTGGGTCCGGCCGAGGATGCCCAGGCTGCCGTGGGGTAGCTGTGGCTCCAGAAGCGTGGGATACCCGCAGCCTGCAGAGCTCGCTGCGGGTCCCCACAAGGATGCTGGCGGTCTGGTGCCGGGTGTCGGTGGGGCGGCTGTGGGTCCAGCGGGATGCACATGGTGCGGTGGGTCAGCCGTGGGTCCGGCCGGGGGTGTCACTGCCTGGCGGGGCAGAGCGGGGGACGCGGGGGGTCCGGCGGGGCGGCCCCGCCTGCCTGACTCCCCTTTGTTGTGCTCAGGGGCTGTGGGGGACCCCCGGGAGCGCAGGGCGGGGACAGCCGGGCTGTATGTAGGCCAGGACATGAAATATTCATCGCCCCCCTGCTTTGATGTCTCGTGATCTGCTTCCCTTGTCGTGTTTGTTCACCGGTGATTCTGGGGCCAGTGTCCAGCCCTGGCGGACCCGGCAAGTCGTGCTCCTGGCCGTGTCCCTCGCTTGCCCCTTGCCGTGCCCGGCTGGCTCAGCTCCTGGGGGGCTGCAGAGCCCCGGCTTCTCCCATTTAAGACTTCATCCAGTCAGGAAGTTCCCCATTAGCAGCCTGGGCGATCCAACCCGCATGTGTGGCTGCAAGTGGTGGCAGTGGCGTGTCCCCACTGTCACAACCCCCAGTGCCCTGCAAGAACATCGTGGTTTTTGCCCGGAGCCACACGGGGGTCAGGATGAGGTTTTATCCTGCTCACTGCCGAGACAGGCTGTGCTGCATCCTGAGGGCGCTTGGGATGGACACAGGAGGCAGCCTGCAGGGATGGGGACACTGCACAGGGCTGTGTGCCTGGGGGAAGGTGTGGTGGGGGCTGGCATCTTGTGGCATCGATTCTGGCATGGTCCTCTCTAGTGCTGAGCATCACATCAGGGAGCTGTGCAGCCTCGTGTGAGACCTGCTGGACTGAGTGGGGATCTGCTCCATGTCCCTGTGTGTCACTGGCCCTGCACAGGACACTCTTCCCTGGCACTTTCTCACCCCGGTGGCTGCTGTGCTGTGCCAGGGCTCAGCCCTTGCCATGGTGCCAGGAAGTGACTGTGGTCCTGGTCCTGGTCCTGGTCCTGGTCCTGGTCCCGGTCCTGGTCCTGGTCCCAGAGATGTTGAGCAGCAGTGAGGGCTGGCAGGGAGCAGGTTGTGCTGCCCTGTGAGTGCTGTGGCCCATCCTCCTGGCTCCCCAGAAGTGATGCAATGGAAGGGACGTGATGTGACATGCAGCCAGGGGGTCCCTCAAGACAGGTTCCACCGCACTGTGGCATTAGGAGCTGGGGACAGTGGAGGGCACAGAGCACAGGGTTTCCTGAGGTGAGCTCCTGCCTGTGCAGCAGGGACAGGGACAGGACAGAACATATCCAGCAGCTCTCTATGAAACTGCATGAAGGTAGCAACAAAAGACTTGATTTTCCTTTCTCCTTCCCAGCTGGTGCCCCCAGAGGAGGGGTGCTGGGGGTCTTTGTTGCTTTCCTCTCAGCTGAGGAGATCCCCACTGCCAGCATGAGCGGTGCAAGAAGGGAGTCATGACAAACCTTCCCGAGACCCAGCCATTAGTGATGGGAGTCCTTTTGTCCCTGCCTGCTTGGACACCCCCCCTCAGAGTACAGTGGCTCAACGTGTGCCCAGGCCCCCCAAGCAGCAGGTGTTGGTCAGACAGTCACAGGGCTGCCCAGGAAGGCGTGAGGAAGGGGATGTGCAGCAATCTTCCACTTTAAAACAATAGCCTTTCTGTTATTTTCGCTGTTGGACCGCTCCTGACACCTTTGCTGTAGAGTTTGATCCTGGCTTACCTGTGCTAAGCCATCAGCTTCGGCTGGCTCCGGATCCAGCCAGAGCAAAACCATGGCACTCGGTGTCTGAGCCGAGGCTCGTGTGCTGGCTCCCCGGGGGGAGCTGTGTGTCTGTAATCATTAGCCAGTTAATGCTTATATATCAGGAAGGAACACCTTTGCTTAGGAGATCGAGGGTCAATTCTCACTTCCAAGCTTTGACCTGGGAGCAGCAGGGCAGAAGCTCCTCTAAACACCTCCTGGCTTTGCCAAAACAGCCCAAGACAGGGTTATTTATGGGCTGTGCAGCAGCAGGGAAGGGAAGTCCAATGTTCCCTGTCTCGATCGTTAGTGGCCTTGCAGTGCTCCCTGTGTGATGGAGATGCCCTAATGATAGCTCTGCCCTTTAATGACTTTGTGCCAGAGTGATGGAAAATCATGGAGGTTCCGCAGGGAGGCAGAAAGGGCCATCCCAGCCCCTGCTGGGGAGCAGGGGGATGAGACATGGAGAGCACTGCAGTGACCAACCCATCTGGAGGCTCTGCTGCACACACAAGAGGGTCTTTCTCTGCCTTGGTGGCATGGAGGGGACATCAGCCATCCTGAGGCAGGGACGGCCTTTAGCAGCATGGGCAGCTCCTGTGAAGCAGCATCATTTCACTGAACACACTGAGGCAAGCAGAGGATGGGGCTCCTGTGCCTCCAAAATCCCATCTGCCTTTCCCTGTCACTGGTGTGGGATCATGTCTGGCCTTTGAAGTCATCACTGAGCTAAACTCCTATCTAATGGGACCTGAAGGACTTGGTCCCCAACCTCTCATTTAAACAATCAGCAAATGCCTGTAAGATCTTGAAAGAGACGAGGTAGGAGGGAGCGAGCAGCCTGCATCTCCTCCCAGCATGTCTAAGCAGGGGGAACCCGCAAGCATCCCTGGGACAAAGCACTGGACTCCTGGCATGGCTGTGGGAAATTGGAAAGCCTATCTGAAGTGCTATTGTTTCCTGTGCTGTCTATTTTGCAGCTCGGTTTCCAACTTGTTTCTTTATCTCTTGGAACAATTTCCCATCTGAGCTCACTTCCGCAGTGCTCCGCATCGCGCTCCGAAGCCCGCCTGGAGATGTGTCCAGCGTGCATCCCATCAGAAACAGCCTTGTCAGACAGCAGCACACCCCTGTACCTCCCTGCAGAAGGGAGCCCTTCAGTCCCATGCCTGGAGAGCAGCTCGGACCTCTGGATGGAAATAACCATCCGTGCATAGCTGTTCCTGGGACAGGAGCACGGGCTGTCACTGTTTCCAGTCCAAGCTCCTCTTCCTGACCGCCTGTAGCTGTGGGTGGTGCAGTCCTGCTCCCCAGGGCTTGTGTCTTGCTGAAGTTTCCACCCATCAGCAAAAAACATGCTGTGTGTCACGGGGCTGTTTTAAAGCCTTTGGTTCCTCATCGCTTAAATGGGCAGCAAACTGGGAGATAGTCCAGCATATCACAGAATCGTGGGATGGTTTGGGTTGTAAGGGACCATAAAGCTCATCTAGTTCCAGTTCCCTGATCATCCAGTTCCAGACTTGCCCAGAGTGTGCTTAGGAGGGGCAGCCAGGCCCCAGCTCAGTCCCAGGTTGGCAGAGTGACCTTGGCACGGTCCGTGTTGGGAAGCGGTGCCGCCGTGCACATGGCTCTGCACACACGCGCTCTGCAAAGAAAACCCTGAGACAGATTTCAGGAACAAATGTGGTTTGAACCTGGGCCAGGAACCAGGACCTGCAAATCTGCGTGTTGCACTGACTTCCCTTCAGGCTATGGATCTGCTGGCTGCTCTCACTGGGAAGCTGGGAGGGGTTTTTGAGGGCTGGGGGCTGGCTGGGCTGCCGAGGGCATCGGCTGTTGGGGAAGGTGGGACTGGTCATTGATTTTAACTCAGCCCTTAAAAAAATCTGCCCGAGCCTCTTGACTCCACGTAGTCTCAGTGGAGAAGCAGTGTTTGAAATATCCATAGGCTGGCATGTGGGATCGGTGGGCTTGTCTGGAGAAATGTGGAGAACTGAACTGCCTGGGAGTTTAAGGCAAAAAAATAAGAAATGGGGGCCGTGTGTAGAGAGCCTGCCCTCACCTCACAGCCATGGGCCCCATGCCAGGAGGGCAGTGGGATGGCTTTGGGGTCTGCAGCCAAGGGGGACACATGATGCAGGGACATGTGTGACTTGGGCTGTGCTGTGGTTCTCTCCCTGTGCTGCAAGACTCAGAGGCTGGCCACGAGTTTCCCAGCCCATGCTTGACCTCTCACAGTCTCACTCCTGTGACCGTGAGGTTTCGGCTGGCCCTGAGCTCCCTGTGCTGAGGATGGATGGATGATGGATGGATGGATGATGGATGGATGGATGATGGATGGATGGATG
>NC_031788.1:5487637-5521955 GCF_001522545.3 Parus major
GATGATGGATGGATGGATGGATGGATGGAAACCTAACTGCATACTGTGAAAATAGTTTCCACCCAGTACAGCTGCTCCCATCCTTCCTGACTGTGCTTGGCAACCTTGGCCACCAGAAGCCTGGGCAATGAGGGTAAAAGCCCACTGCTGCATTGCCCTTCCACCATGGGAGAGGTTAACAAGTCCAGCCTGTCCTGAGCAATGTGTCCCCCTCCCATACCACACACCAGTTTGGGGGCATCATGAGAGGGTCAGGTCACTGCTAAATTGGTCCTAAAAATATCTCACCTTGGGGCACCCTTTTGCGGTAATCTGGGGTTGGAGGTGTAGCACTGTGTCTGGGTTTCACTTCTCCACCTTGCTTTCCCACTGCATTCCTCAGTTTCCTCCAGGAGCACCTGAGAGGCTGTCACTGGAGTTGGGTGAGGTTTTACACAGAGTGTGTGCCTCAGTTTCCCCCTCTCCCAGCCCCAGCTCACTGTCCTACCCCACTCACACCCCACGGGTAAAGCCTCCCCTTAGGCAGGGCAAATAGAAATGTGATCTCCATGAAGCACAAGCACCTTCCTCATCCTCATCCTCAGCTGCAGCCAGTGCCAGCAGCAGTGAGGTCGGGCAGTGCTCTCCCTGGGCTTCTGATGTTCCTGGGTGGAAGCATGTGCTTGCTGACTTATACAAAATAACTTCACAAAAAGGCTGTTGGAGTCACTCCCTGCTCAGACAGGCCCTTTCCTTCCCCTGCTCATCAGGCAAGTGCTGGTGGGGCCCTGCTGTGCTGGGAAAGGGATTGGGAATCCTTGGAACAGTGTGAAGGGAGCTTCCCGTGAGCATCCTGCTGCAGCAGGCAGGGAGGGTGACATGGGATCAGGAATGGTGCAGATGGAGCTGTAGAAGTCACTGACCAGGATGAGTTCCATACTCCAGTGCCATGAACAGCTGAGGTCAGAAGTGTGTGTGGTGGGAAGGCTCAGGCTGCTGGGACTGCTGTGTGTGGCTGGGGCTGGGCAAGGAGGGCAGCTGCCTGCTCACCTGGCCTCCTGCACAGGTGCAGGTGTGTGGGGGTGTACATGTGTGTGTACACACTCACCTGAGCCCTCTGGGTGATCTGGGGATGGGCACAGCTCTCGTGCTCCCATGCTGTGGTCCAGGGGGCTGCCCTGAAGGCACCAGGAGCCACAGGTGATGGGAAGCAGAGGAGATGCCCTTCATCCCTGTGTCCCTGCATCCCTTCATCCTGTCGCTGTAGGATGAGCAGCACAAGTGAGGGCTGCAGAGGTGCCATGGGAGGGTGCAAGGTCCACGTATCACTGGTCACATCCATCTCTGTTCCCCACCACGACTGCAGTGAGCAGTGCCAGGGGTGTGCAGAGCCCAGCTCTCTGCTCCAGGAGTGACAGGGATAAGACACCAGCTCAGCATTTTTCTTTGTTTTTCATCTGCTCAGGTTGTTGATAGTGAGCACTGTCAGGGGCTGCACCTCCCAGCTGGATCCTCCCTGGCGTGAGCATCCCACTCACCCCAGGAGCAGCTGGCAATCCAATGCAGCATTTTGGGCTTGGAAAAGCTTTTTGGGGCTGGCTGATCTCCCTTTGCCCCTCAAGACCCTCCCTGGTTGCTTCCTCTGACGCATCCTGAGCAATGCTTTGTTTTGGTGGTGCAGATGGGAGTGGCTGTGGGGACCAGCATGTCTCAGGGCTCTGTTGCCAGTGATGTTCTCGGTGTTCCAAGGCCAGAGCCACAGTCCCATGCTGTGATCACTGGTGTGGGACCTGCTCCCACAGCTATCTGTGCCCATGGAGGTGAAATGAGTGGAGTGTGCACTGCTGGAGGCTGACCCTGCTCATCCAGCCCTGACCTGCAGCCACACATAGCATCTGTGCTTTAGGGCTGGTGGCCCCACGGTTCCCCAGAGCATGAGGCTTGTGTTGGGTATTTACCACAAAGTAACCCAGGAAAATCATCAGCATAAATTTTGCTCTGTGAGATCCTGCTTATTTATTTGAAAATGTTCATGGGTTTGCAAAGTGGGAAGTGTTTGAGATCTGTGACAGAAGAGCCTTGGCCTCTGCTTGGCTTGTCCTTCATCCCCTCCCATTGCAGTGAACCCCAGCCTGTGTCCTGCCATGTCCCTGTAGTTCCAGCTGGGAGAGGGGCAATTCCCAGCTCCATGGGTCTGTGTCAAGGGTGCACATACCCACATACCCTCCCCTTTTTTTCCTCATGAGTGTTTCAGTTCCTGTTCCATGTCAGGAAGGCTGTGGGGAGGTTTTTCTCCACGGGGATCCTACAGGACCCCTCAGCAGGGCTGATGGTGCTGTGGCTCTGGTCCTGGAGGGCCAATGGGGCCCCAGGAGCTCCTTTCCTGGCTGGACTGGATGGGCTGGTTTCTCTGAAAGTGGAAATGTTTTAGCAGTGACGCCAGCGTGGCCAGGGGTGGTTGCAACTTGCTCAGATCTGGAGCTTTTCTGCCTCCTGCGTTCCTTGCCCCCTTCCTCCCCCTGCCCTGGAGATTTGCCGCCTGCCTGCGCTGCTGTCTCGCCCGGGTCAGAATGGGTGTGTCAGCCCTGGAGCCACGGCAGACACAGGTGGCACCGCTGTTTTGTCCGGATCTGAGACACCTGTGAGTCACATCAGCTCCCTGCTGCCACCTGCCCCTTCCCCAGGAGCCGGGCAGGGCACGGAGTGCGCTGGGTGCTGCCACAGCCATCCCCAGAGAGCACCCGGGGTTCATACTCACTTCCAGAAAGCAGAAGGAAACCACATTTCCTGGAGCCTGAGGCTGCCTGTGCTGGGAGAGGCACTGCAGAAATGGGGAACAGAAATCACCCCTCCTCCTCCAAGGGCCAGCTTGTGTCACCAGGTCTCCATCACCCCCTCCAGTGGGGCCAGTCCCTTGTCCTGGTTCTTTGCCTGGAGGAGAGTGGGAACATCAGGGCAGTGATGGGCCATGGAAAGCTGGAGAATGAAGTGACAGGCAGTGGGAGCTCAGAGGTGCCAGCATGCCCAGGGGCCAGTGTTAAAAGGGCACATTTTGAGGAGTGCTGAGCCATGGGGCTGTTTTGGGGAAGCATTGCCCCATGGCTTCAGGCAGTCCTGGTGGCCAAGAGCTCCAGCTCCCAGTGCTATTCCAGTTCAACATCAGAGTTTCCCTGCTCAGCATTGTCTCTTCCCAGCCCCATGGGCACTCCTGACCTTGGAAACATTTCCTTTCAGTTTCCTCCTCCTGGACTTGGCAGGAGGAGAGCGATGCCCTCATCACCTGCCTGGGAGAAGCCAGTTCAGGTTAATGCAGGCCAAAGGCTTTGTGTGCCTTGGAAAGCATTTGCTGGAGCTGGTTGGGCAATTCCTGGCTTTGGCTGGTGTCCTGATGGGAATGCTGGAAGTGCAGGCTTGAGTCAGGCTGGGAGGTACTGGGAGGCATCCCTGCTCCAGCCCGGAGCAGCACCAGCACGGTCAGGCTGCTCAGCACCCAGCCAGTTCCAGCATCTCCTGCTGGGGAGCCCAGCACCACTCCGGTCCCTGTTCCTGTGCTGGACCACCCTCAGGGTGAAAAGGCTTTGTTTTCCCTTCTCTAACTGGTGAAGAGCCTTACAGTGCAGGAAGGATGCACCCACATGCTGACAGATCCAAAGATGTGGATCCCCCTGTGAGTCCCCAGGGCTGCTGCAGTGCAGTGACAGCGATGTGACAAGGTGTGGCAATGGCCACCTTCCCTTCTCACATCTCTCAGTGGACAACAGGCTTAAAACTGAGTGCTCAGCTCAGCACCAGCAAGCACAACTAGCAGGACATTCTGCTTCCCCCATTCAGCTGCTTGCATTGTTTCAGGGAGATAAGGCTTGTGGCTTTCTCCTTATGCAGGATGGTGCTTGGGGGTGCCCAGTGTCAGGAGGCCTCTGCCTTGCCTGGTTTTGGGGTTCTGTGAGGGTAGGGGGGGCACAGCCTGCAGCTCTCTGTGGCCACTGACATTGGCAGAGCCACTGCCCATCATCCCAGCAAGCCAAAATCTGCCTGTGGAGGGGCTGACCCTGTCATGGCTAGGAGAACTCAAACTCCCTACATGCTCCCAGTGTGCATGCTTGGAGTTTCCCAATTTCTTGGTCACATGAACATCCAGAATGTGCTTGTGTGCTTCTCAGGGTTTGTTTTGGTCTTTTAAAGTCCCTGTTTTGACATGTCTTTTCGGAGGCGTTTCGCATCGCTCCTGACCGTGACTCTCCCCCATGCTTAGGGGGAGTGAATTTGGATGGTTGATCTAATTATCCTTTCCCTTTTTGTGATGCAATGGCCTCTACTGTCTTGGGCTGTGGAGCTTTAATTAAGATGGTCTTAATTTTAACGGGAGTTAACAGGGTCAGAGAGGAAGGGTTGGGACTTTTATCTGAGGGGAGTGTGTAGCTGGGCCCCCGCACAGCAGCTGCACTGCCCTCCCTACTCCAGCCATTCCTTCATCTGGAAGAGCTCTCCATCAGCTTGGGGGAGCCAGGGGATGGCTTTGGCTCAGATGCCTTCAACATGTTGTTACTGGGTGAGGCAGAGATCCCAGACAGGCACTGGGGCCACCTGCCTGTGACTTCTGTCCCCAGATTGGAGCTGAGAGATGAAGTGAGCATCCCTGCATTGTTCCTTCTGTTTTAGGAATCGGTGCAGGTGAGAAATGAGTGTCCTTGTGGAGGAGAAGGGCTGCAGGCACAAGCCAGATGTGCCCTCACTGAGTCAGCCGGGCAGGGAGAGGGTCTGCAGCATCCCACCCCACTGTGGGGCCGGGGCAGCAGCTCCCCCTCTTCACAGCTCCCGGGACTCATTGCACTGAGGCTGCTCCCAGCCTGGCAGAGACGAGCCTGTGTTCCCTGACTTGTACTGAGCAAAGCCTGGTGGCTCGGGGCAGGGGACAGGAGTTGTCCCTGGCTGGACACAGTGCCTGGCTGTATTGGGGTGCAGAGGGGGTGCTGGGCTGAGCTGGGGCAGCCAGGCTGTCCCCAAAGCTCCGGTGGCTGTGCTGCTGCTCGCTGGCCCCCAGCTGTGATGCTTGTCGTGGGAAAGGGCAAAACCAGGAGCATCCCCTGGGACAGAGGGGGAAACTGTTCTGTGAGCATATCCGGGGCTGTGTGTCCTACTGAAATGTGGGGAGGGAGCAGAGAGGGAAGCGGGGAAGGGTGCCACCTTAAGATGACTGAAACCTCGATGTGGTTATGGCAGCACTCACCAAGGTGGGGGTTGTCCCAGCTCTCTGGGGCCAAGCTGGCAGGGACAGCACTGCTGCCACTTCGTGCCACCCAAGCAGGGGGACACGGGGGATGGCAAAGTGCCCTTTGGCCGCCTCCAGCCTGGGACCTCTGGTTTAATGGCACCCCTTGCATCCTTCGATCCTGCCCCGGCTGGCCCTGCTGGGAGGGCTGTGCCAAGGGGATGGAGGGGCTGGCTGTGTTTGGGGCCGCTGCTCTGTGCCTCTCCCTGTCCCCGCTGCCGGCTGCCATGGGCTGGGTGCCGCCAGGCTGCTTTGTCTCGCCCGCCGTCCCGCACGCTTCATTTTTCAGTCTGGTGTGAGACAGTTGTCGTGATTAATCTAACCGGGGCCCTGCGAGCTGAGGACACGACTGAGCTCGTCTCTCTCCATCGTGGCTGGGTGCTGGTGCTCCCAGCCCCTCTCCCCCATCATCCCCATCATCCCCATCCCGCCTGCCGGCAGTGCTGCTCTGGAGCCGCTCCAAGGACAGCGCCTGCTTTGCCAGAGATGTTTCCCTCCCCAGAGCTCGGTGTCTGCTGTTGGGCCCCAGCCTGCCGCGGCATTTCCCAAGGTTTCTGCCTCTGCTGTGTTTTGTCTGTTCCCAATCAGTGTCTTTTGTTAGTGTCTTCGCACAGACGATAAGATCGCTTCCCCTCTCGGCCAGCCCGCAGTACCACGGCCATTGTATCCCTGAGCGATCCAGGCGCAGCGGAAAGCAGCGGGACTCGCCGGGAGCCGCCGCTTCCCCTCGCTGCTGCCTTTGCCAGAGCATCTCTCCACAGGGAGGTAGGGCAGAGGATGGAGCCTTTTCCTGCCACCCAATTTACCGATTAATTTTTCGGGGGAGACAGCCCGGAGCGTGGGTGTTGGAGGCGTGGGGATGCTGGGCAGCGCAGGTGGCATTTCCAGCGCCGGCAGTGGAGGTCGGGCGTGCCGCTCTCTCTCGTACCGTGATCTGATCCGAGCCGAGGTGTGCAGCCGAGTGTGCTTCATTTTTTAATTGCTTTTGGAGAGGGGAGGACGGGGTTGGCCTCCCCTTGCTGCGGCCTCTGCCCCGGGCGAGTTGCGTGGCTGAGCTCAGCCCTGGCGCCCTCCCCTCTGTCTCGGGAGGAATGGAGGCCGGGAAGATCCCAAATGCAGAGCCAGCAGCACACGGAGACAGGTGGGCATGGCAGATAGTGAGCCTGGCTATGGCCGTGCCAGTGGTGTGCTGGTGAGGATGGCAGCCCCACTGCCAAGCGAGCAGCAGGACTGTGCCAGATGTGCCAGATGTGCCAGGGAGTGCCAGGCTGCTGCCACCTTCAGCCACCAAACAGTCAAATCTCCCAGCGTGAGGTTGATAGTGCATCCATCCACACAGGGACTTGCCCTTCCCCATCAGCGGACCTGGCACCCCACTGCTCCAGCACATGGCTGACCCCAGGCTGAGGCATATTTGGATTTTCCTCGTGGCTTTTTTGTCTCTTTTTGGTCTAATCATTGTTGTGGCCTCGCAGCATGAGCCCGTGCCACAGCGTGCCCGGGTGGCAGGGGCACGGGCACCGCGTGTGTACGCGGCACAGCTTTATTTGTATGTGCTGCAGCCTGGAGTTGGGGCTGCAGCTTCCCCCCTCCATCCCGCTGTGCAATCATTACCAGCCAGTATTTGTCAAGTACAAATTACAAACCATTCAACGTCTTAAAGAGCTGTCAGTCAGCTCCCACTCATTATCCTAATCAAATGCACTAAAAATAGTGACAAAACTTATTAGTTGGGGGAAGGGGAGGCCGTGAAAACAAACCTGCGGTGGGGCACGGCCCCGGCATGCAGACACTGGGATATTCCCTTTATATGAGGTGTAAAACCAAGGATGCTGCCCTTGGATGAGGTGTGAGACTTGGGCTCAGCTGGGACAGGAGCCTGTTGGGATACTGCCTGGGGCCTTGAAGTGGGCTCTGAATCCCCTCTGTGCCGGAGCGGGAGCCTCTGCCCAGCGCTGGGTGAGCTGGGCTGGTTGGAGAGAGAATTTCCTTTCTGTAGAAGAGGGAGCAGTTCCTGCAGGAGCAGGGGCTGGGAAAGGGTGGCAAAGCCAGGTGAGAGGCTGCCCTGGCTCTGCGGGGCCATGTCCTGCTCTGCTTTCCACCTGAAGCTTTGCCCCAAGCTGCTGCTGCTGCTGAGAAGGGTCTTCCCTTCATGCACAATTGTGACAGAAAACAGTCCTTTTTGAAAAATTTAGCTAAAATATGCTTTTCTGGATGAGTCCGGGCTTGAGCAGCACAGGTTGCTCCCGTACCTTGTGCAGGCTTTGTGCCGTACATTTGTCTCGGCTGGTGGGGATGGAGCAGATGACACATCCCGGGGGACCAGGTCTCTGCTTGGTGGCCGACCATGCCTACCGCGGGTCAGGGCTGTCCAGAGATGGAGCAACAGGGCTGGAAATGCTGCTGTGTTTGGAGGAACCGGCTCTGCTTTTCCCCTGAAAGATCTCTTGCTGGACTGGGGGTGTCTGCGCTCCCCTTCCACTCTGGGACATCGCTTGGGGCGGCCCCAGCCGCCTCCTCTCCCATACCCAGTGGGGTTGATGAAGTGGAGCAGAGAATCATCCCGTCTTCACACATGAGAGATCAGAGCCGGCGGGTGTGAGCTGCCGGCCCCACGCCGGAGGGATGGCGAGGAGGAGGAGGAGGGCGAAGGCAGCCCTGGGCACTGAACCGTGCCGTGGGGAGATGGTGTCGGGGCGCGGGGGCTGACACTCCTCTCCTCGCAGGCTGCAGCGGGAGCTGAGCTGAGTTGGCCGGCAGCACCTCCCCACCCCGCGGCGAGGCTGTAGCCGAAAGCAGCGGTAAGGCACGGCCGGGGAGCGGGGAGCGGGCTGCTGTACCTGCCGGGGGCCCCGCAGCATCCCCGGCTGCGCTGGGTGCGGGAGCACAGCCCTCCATGCGCGTTCCCCGCGGCCCGGCCGGCCGAGCTGAGGCCTTGCAAGTCGTGCCGGTGGTGGATGCTGATGTGCCGCTGGCACTGCCCCCCGGGCGGGGAGCGGGGAGCTCCTGCAGGCTGCGACGTGCCCGGGGTGCTAATCCCCGCCGCAGAAAGCTGCCTGCCCGCCGCCCCGCATCGCTCCCAGCCCAGCGCTGGCCGTGCTCCAGCCCTCTGCACAAGCCTTGGGAAGGGGAGAGGGGCGGTGCTGCTGAAAACCGAGGCACTGGCCGGGATGGGGAGCGATGCTGAGCCCCCCGTCCCAGCATTGTCAGCTGTGAAAAGCTCGGCAGCAGGGCGATATCCCTCTGGGCATCAGCCAGGCTGCCCTGGTGGATGTTGGTGGTGCTGAGCATCCCTGCAGCCTGCTGCGTGTGGAAATGCTGTATTTATTAGACATAAATTTATTAGACATATACACAGCATAGCTCCTGGCAATGGGTATTTTTTGCAGTCTGGCTGCTGCGATGCTGTCCCACAGCTCCCAGGTGATGCTGCTGGGGGGTGCTGGAGCCACCACACTTCCTTCTCTGCCCTTTGACTCCGGGGGGGTTTCATTGGTGACTGTGCCAGAGGCAGGGGGGTCTCTCCCTGGTGCCTCCCGAGGACCTGAGTGCACAGCACATTCCTGCTGTCATTAATCACTCCTTTGCCAGGCTCTTGCACAACCCTGCATTCTCCCAGAGAAATCTGCACCCTTTCCTTTCCAGCTGCCAAGGGGATGTGGGAGCTGTAAGGGTTTTCTCAGGCCCCTCTCCTCCCTGGGGACAGGTGGAGAGCCACAGGGCTAAAGTCACTTGGTCGTGTTGGCTGAGTTACCTGGGACTCAGGTGTGGGGATGGTGTGAGGCTGCTGGTGCCTCTGGGCAGTTTGGGGTTGCCAGTCTGCATTTTACACTGGGCAGATTGAAGCCAGAGTGTGCAGGTATTTAGATGCAAAGCAACAGGAGAGCTTGGAGTGGGGCTCTGCATCCCCTTCCTCAGAGAGCTGTGGGCTCATCCTCCTCCTCCTCTTCTCCATCTTTGGCTCTTCAGCCAAGGTCCTGACAGGTGGATTGGGCCCTGGCAGAGCATCATGTCCCAGTGACCAGCACACCCTGGAAGTTGCACCTCCTGTGCCCACAGGCTCAGAGGTGTGAAGGTGAGGACCCCTCTGCTTTAGGGAAGTGCCTGGAGGATCCCTTGTCCCTTCCCTGTGCTCTGCTCCTGGCTAGTCTCTGAACGTATTGATTACTCTATACCTTGATTTCCTCAGCACACTGATAAATCCTTTTCTAACTCAGGCTCAGAAAATGTGCTTGCAGGACACTCGTGTCCCCAAAGTGCTGCTAACCCCATCACCCTGGCTGGGGTGTTTTCCTGCCTGGGGAAGTGCTGCTTCCAGGGGAAACTCTGAGCAGCTCTACGCTTGCTCACGGTCCCGTGGGGAGTCACAAGCCACACGATCACTGCCCTGCCATGCTCCCACTTTTCTCCCTGCACTGCCACTGGCATCCCAGAGCCCCGGGCAGAGGTGAGCAAGGGGCTGGCTGGGGACAGGGAGGTGGGGGCTCCTTGTCATCACTCCTCAGGTCTTGCTCTCCCCTGCAGTTCTGCTTCTACTGCAACAAGCTTTTAAGGTGCATTTTTTTAAGGGACAGACTCCTTTACCCTGGCTGCAGGATCTGCCTCTGGATTGCCAGAAGTGACCATTTGCAAGTCACTTACCTGATCCTTATTTGCTCTGTGACCCCCAAAGCCTGGCACAGCTATGGGTGGACTGAGTCCTGTGGTAGATACAGGCATGGTCCCTCCTCATCACCTGCATCCACAGGAGGAAGGACAGCTCTGCTGCCCACTGGACCGGCTGCTGGGGTCATACCCAGCACAAAAAAATCAGTTTATTACGTTTCCCAAACCATGTCAGGGTCTGAGCCTGCCAGCAGGGTCACACAAGGACACTGCTGGTCCTCTGTGCAGTGTGGGAGCTGGAAAACAGTAGATGGAAATTGTGTCTTTTGGGAAATAAGCCCTGATCGTCAGTCAAAGCCCTTGCTGTGGGAGGGGAGCTGAGGGGGACAGGGGGCAGCTTGTCCCTGGCACCCCTAAGCTTTCCCACAGCAAGAGCCAAGGGCTCACTGGGGCTGTGCAGGCTGCTGGGGCTGCCCATGGCTCTGGGGGGCTCGGCCTGAGCTTCTCTCCAAAGCTGGACTAGAAAAAGCCTCTGCTGGATGAGGCTGAGCCCTCCCCAAGCCTCACGGATGGCTGCGTCCAGGTCTGCCCTGTGGGCAGCAGCTGCCTCCTCTGCTGCTTCCCTGCTTGTTTTCTTACCAGAGAAACTCTCCTCCCTGCTTGTCTCCACCTCCCTTTTCCCTCCTGCCATGCGTGATCTAGCCTAAATATTTCCTTCCATAGCTTCAGGACACTGCTGGGTATCCTGCCATCTTTGGAGACTGCAAATAATTCCCTGCCTTCATTTGTGTCATTACCTTGAAGGTATTTATAGAGTGTGGTCTTGAGTGGAAAGGAAGGCTATATATAAACTATTTGACTATATATAAAGGAGAGATCCCTTGGTCCTTAGCTGCAAACTGCCTGAAACTGCACCTAATTCAAAGTTTTATTCTGTTGGCTGCATGTTTTAGACTTCAAAGGTCTGTCTTCAGTACTTTAATCCCCATCCTTGTAGAAGCTCATGTGTAGGAGGAAACATGTGGGGACTGAGTTGTGTCCCATGGCAGATGCCTGGCCCCAGAGCTGCCACAGTCTCAGCACAGGTCCAGATTCCATGCTCAGCAGCTTTGCTCTGGGCTCCCACAGCTCAGCCAGCTTCCCTCTGCTCCCAGAGCACGTCCTGGCAGTTTCACTGGCTGCTGCAGCCACACAGGAGGTGTCTTGGTGTTAATGAGGGGCAATGGTATCCGAGGGCAAGGGCAGGATGGCCAGACTGCCCAGCAGCTGCTGCTTGAACAGACTCCAGAGGTTGTTTCGTTTCCTGGTGGGCAGGCATCTGTCACTCGAGCCCTGGGAAACAACTCCTTATTAACAGTAATAACTACAACAATAATAATAATAATAATAATAATAATAATAATAATAATAATAATAATAATAATAATAATAATAATAATAATAATAGAAGCCCTCTGTATGTCTGTGTGTCCTCCAGCCCGGGACCATGGGGAGCAGCAAGAGCAAGCCCAAAGACCCGAGCCAGCGCAGGCGCAGCCTGGAGCCCACGGAAAACACCCACCATGGGGGTTACCCAGCCTCGCAGACACCCAGCAAGGCGGCTGCTCCCGACGCCCACCGCACTCCCAGCCGCTCCTTCGGGACCATGGCTGCTGAATCCAAGCTCTTTGGAGGCTTCAACACCTCGGACACGGTCACCTCTCCGCAGCGTGCCGGGGCGCTGGCTGGTCCGTGTGGGCTGGGCTCCGAGGGGTGGGGAGGCTCCCGGGCTGGTCAGGGTGGGTTTGTGTCCAGCTCCTTGGGGTCTCGGGATTTTGGGGGACTCTGGGCTCGGGGGAGAAGCAGGTCTGTGTTGTCAGCCAGTGGGAGGGGATGTCCCTGGGGAGGGGACCTGGCGCTGTTCCATGGTGGCAGCCGTGGCTGTGCCCGTCCTGAGTGCTCTTTGTCACAGGGGGAGTCACCACCTTCGTAGCCCTCTACGACTACGAGTCCCGGACCGAAACAGACTTGTCCTTCAAGAAAGGAGAGCGCCTGCAAATCGTCAACAACACGTGAGTGTCCCTGTCCCTGCAGCCCAGGGGCTCACCACGTGGTGAGCTGTCACCTCTGTCCCTCCCATGGAACCCCCAGCCCAGCCCGGCAGGACCAGCTGTCCCAGCGATGGGAGCCCAGAGAGATGTGCCAAAATATACACGGACACAGTGACTTGTCCAAGGACACTGACAGCTGTCCTTTGCCTGATTCCTCATCCTCCTGGCCCTGCTGCTGGTCACTGTGGCCTCACAGCCTTGTCACCAAGCCACGTCCTCTCTTTGCTGGCTGCTCTGTGCCCTCCAACACAGAGCCATGTCCCCACCAGTCCCATCCCCATCCATGCTCAGCTCCCTGTCCCAGCCTGGACACATCTCTCAGCTTCATGGGTGTTTTTCCCTGTGCTTGCACACTGTCTCTGGTCTCATGTTTTCTCTTGACTCTTCTTTCTCTCCCTCCATGCTGTCGTTTAGGAGAAAAGTGGATGTCAGGTGTGTATTGCACATTCTTACTGTTATTATAAATGACCTAAATGATCAAAGCATGTCTGCTTCCCACTCTAAGGGCAGGTTGGATGGAGCAGGGTTGGGAGGAGATGGTTTCCAGATGGTTTTGTGGTTGGTTGCATTTGTCCTCTCTGAGTGACCAGAATGGAGCAGGGAGTCCCTTCCCATGCTGGGAAAATGTTCCATCCAGAGCTGTGTCTGCACCTGGGAGCTCTGAACCCATCCCCTTTCCTTGTCCATGTGTGGCTCCCCTCTGCACTCTCTTTCCAGTTGGCTCTCCACTCCCCCCTGCCCTTTGCATTTTTCTTTTGCTTTTTTTAATCTTTACTTTTATATTTCATGAGTGGCTCTGGTGATTCAAGTATTTCCTTAGGTTTGCTCCTCATCCTGGTCACCACAGCACATCCATCACATGCAAGGCAGCATGGCCAGCTGGAAGATGCTCCGAAAAATGATCCTGTATTAACCCCATGTGTGGTCTGTCCTGACAGGAGGCACACACAGTCCAGAGCCTGGCTGGCAGAGCCAATGTCCCCAGTGTCCCCAGCTATGGAGCTGCCACAGGGTCCCGAGGGTGTGCAGCTCCTGCTCCCCCTCCACTGCTGCCTTCCAACATGGGCACCCAAAACAGCAAAGTCAAAGGGTGGAAAGATGAGGGAACATCCCAGGAGTGAAATTTCTCCTGCAGTGCTTGGGCAATGTGGCACAAACATGTTTTCAATCTGATCCTTGTTCTCATTGTTTCAGTGCTGTTTGTTGATGGTTATTTGTTTCATCTATGAAGTCTGGGATGTGCAGCGTTTCAATGTTGCAGAAAAAGCCTGGATTTGGGAGTTTTGGTGTTTCTTACTTTCAGTCTTAGCAGTGTGTGAGCTCCATGCTTGAGTTCTGCAGCTGTTGCAAAGTGAGCTCTGCCCATGGGGATCCAGATCAGGCCATGTTTGAGGGGTTTTTCTTTATACCTTTTATCAATTCTGGGATTTCCACACTTTTTTTTTCTTCTACTGCTACTTATCAAGGGCTCAGTCAGAGGGGAGGCTCAGTCTGTGATGGGCTCTGCAGCATCCTGAGGAGAAAAAGAGCTTTTTTTGGTGATGCAGTCCTTTGGTGGAGAGTGCAGGATGCAGCTGCCAACCTTCCCAGTGCCTGTGTGGGTGAGATGTCCACAGGGAGAGAGGTGGTGGAGAAAACTGGACAGTTTGTGCAGTGCTCAGGGGTGAATCACTCTTCTCAGTGACCTCCCAGAGATGCTCACACAGTCTGGGAACAGCTCAGGCTGCTGCACTTTGGGGACAGCAACAGACAGATGTGTGATGTCCCCTTCCTCTGGTCTCCCTGGCAGGACAGTCAGTGTCCTGGAGCTGCAGGGAGGGCACTTGGGTTCAGTCCAGGAAGGACTGGTGGGTGCTGGGCGCAGCAGGAGCCCAAAGGGTGACTTTGCAGGGTGGCACCAGGTTTTGGCTGCTCTGATGGGGCTGGGATTGCTCAGGGTGAGACAAGAAGCCTCCACATCGCTCATCTCCCTGCTCTGGGTCATCCTACCAATCCACCCAGTGTAGAAAGGCTCTTGTGGTACCATTTCCAGTAGGAAGAAGTCTCCTCCCAGTCAGCAGGCAGCCAGCTGGAATGTGGCGGGATATTTTGGGTAAGACTGTGCAGGGAATTGTTGAAATGCTTTGTTTTGATGATGATGATTATTATTATTTTTTTCCCCACTGAGACATTTTTGGAATAGTTTGTTTTGCTGAATTCCCAGCTTGCAGCGTTGCAGCCCAAGCTGGAATAAAGCCACAAGTCAAAAGCTGGGCATTTTTCAAGCAGATGTTAACTCTGGTCCTGTGGGAAAGGAGCCCAACCAGCCTCCTGTCCCTTCAGAGCCACCTCAGTGAAGGTGACTGGGGCAACAGCCCTGGCTGAGGAGCACAAGCTGCCTACCAAGAAATGTGCTGGGGCTAGAAGAAGCTAAAATGTCATGCAGGGCTGCTGTGAGGCTGTTCCAGGGGCAGAGCCCAGCTCTATGAGTAGGAAGAGATGCCTGGAAGGTCCCCACCATCCCCACCACACTGACAGCATTGCAGGGGGCTGGGGGCCATGGCTGGGTTGTCCCAGTGCTTTGAAGCATCACTGGTTTAGCTGGGAAAAGCACAGGTCACAAGCAGCTGGTGAATCTGGAGCAAGGATGGAGGTTTACACGTCTGCAGGGTCAGGGATGGGTCTGGATGTGGTTTGGTGATCCTTGTAGTGGTGAGTGAGGTTGTTGGTGTTTTTCTGTAGCATGTTTGCGGAGATTGTCCTGCCAAGTTCTTGTATCCTTACGGTGCCGTTCCCACGAATCTGTGCTTTTCCCGTAGCCTCGTCTCCCTTGTGGTCAGGATGAATTCTGTGACTGTCTTTGATGGGCAAGAAGATGCAGGTGGTGGGAGGAAAAGCCCTGCTGTCTGCAGGAAGGGGAAGCCACCTCCTGCCGTCCTCTTGTTGTTCTCTGTTTGTTGTCCTTTCCAGCCCTGTCCGGAGTGGGAGCCGGAGGGAAGGAGGGCAGAGCACCCTCCAGCTCCTGGGGGCACACCTGGTGCCGCTGTGCCCGGGGCAGGAGGACAGATGATGGCTCAGACACGGGTTTTTAGGGACAAGGAGCCTCACTCGTGGCTGTGCCTTCACTGTGGCAGCAGGAGGCTCCTGGTTGGGGCCACAGCCTTTCAGGGGCCGTGAATGGGACACCCAGGCTGGACAGATCCCACTGCAGCCAGGCTGGACACCACGGATGGGCAGGGCTCAGCCCCTGCCCAAACCTCAGCCCTGTCCTGCTGCTTTTCTGCAGCCTGTGTTTAACTAACTCCCTTGGGTTTTCCTGGTTCTTTTCCATCGCTGCCATCGTTCTGTCGCTTCTCCACTTTTCCTGTCCCTCCCTTTGCCTGCTGCTCCCTGCTGCCAGGACCCCCAGTGCCTCCCAACCTCCAGCCAGATACCCTTCCCATTCAGGTGGCTCCAAAGTTATTTTGGCTTGCTGGCTGCCCTGCCTGGCTCAGGTTTAAAGCTTTCTGTATGTGGATGGGTGGTCCCAGTAACAAGAGCTCACCCAGACAGAGCCATGGGCAGGGGCTGGCAGCAGGAGCACTCCTGGCTGGGGTCTGGCTGTGGGGCTGGGGGCTGTGGGGCTGCACCTTTTCCCCGTGGGGCTCTGTGCTGGCTCATCCTCCCCCGGTGCCTGTGGGCGGGCGAGGGGCTGGCTGGGGGGCTCCTGGCTTCACACTGAGTGTGTTTTGGTTCTCTTGCAGGGAAGGTGACTGGTGGCTGGCTCATTCCCTCACTACAGGACAGACGGGCTACATCCCCAGTAACTATGTCGCGCCCTCAGACTCCATCCAGGCTGAAGAGTAATTGCCATCTTTTAGACAGTTTATAGACAAGTGATAGCAAACACACCCCAAGCGCTCCCCCTCCTGCCCTGCTCCTGGGAGAAGCCTCCAAGCCCTCAGGATTTTTCCTTTTTGTTAGTTTTCCCCTTTGAATGTGCAAACTAGCCTTTCTTTAAAGCCATAAATGCGGTGCTGCAGCGTGCTTGCGTGGTGGAGGGGTGAGTGGTGGCATAGCAGGGCTGTGGATGCTTTTGGTCTGGTTTTGAGGGAGAGCCTGGAGAAGAGAAGGCTCCAGGGACATCTCATTGCAGCCTTCCAGAACTTAAAGGGGATTCTAAACAAGAGAGAGACTTTTTACATGGGCAGAAAGGCCTGTGAAAAGACAAGGAGGAATGTTTTTAAACTAAAAGAGGAGAGATTTAGAGTAGATGTTAGGAAAAAGTCCTTCACCCTGTGGATGGTGAGACACTGGTACAGGTTGCCCAGAGAAGCTGTGGCTGCCACTGTGAGTGTTCAAGGCTGGTTTGGATGGGACTTTCAGCAACCTGAAGGTCTAGCTGAAAGTGTGGCAGGAAGGTTCCAGCCCTGATGGTAGAGAGGTGATGCCCAACCCAGGCTGTTTGTGGCACACAGCAAGGTGCCCGAGCCCAGACACAGCCCCTGGTCTCCCAAATCTGCAGTGGGTGGGCCAGGGCTGAGCCCCCTGCTTGGGCAGGCAGTGGAGGGGGGTAGTGCCAGGTGCTGAGCCTCTGCCTTTCTCCTGCAGGTGGTATTTTGGGAAGATCACTCGCCGGGAGTCCGAGCGGCTGCTGCTCAACCCCGAAAACCCCCGAGGGACCTTCCTGGTCCGGGAGAGCGAGACCACGAAAGGTGAGCAGGGCTGGGGGGATTGCTCAGCACATCACATCACATCACCAGTGGCATGTCTGTGCCAAATGCTCTGTTACACCACCGAGCCGTGGGCTGCAGGGATGTGGCCACTTCTCTCTCACCACTGCCTACCCAGTGAGTGCCCTTCACAGAGCTGGTTCAGCTCATGGCAGGGTGGAAGGCAGCACCTCCATGACCAGTCCTGCCTCGGCCATGCTCCTCCACAGTGGGACCCCATGGGGAGCACCCACCCCTGGCACATCTCCCACAGCTCCTCTGTCCTGCCCACAGGTGCCTATTGCCTCTCTGTGTCCGACTTTGACAACGCCAAGGGGCTCAATGTGAAGCACTACAAGATCCGCAAGCTGGACAGTGGCGGCTTCTACATCACCTCCCGCACCCAGTTCAACAGCCTGCAGCAGCTGGTGGCCTACTACTCCAGTGGGTAGCCATGTGGGTCCCCTTGGGGTCTGGGTGGCACCCTGGCTGCTGTCCCTGCCCTCGCTGCAGGGCGGGTGCTGCTGGGAAGTCATTGCTCTGCTGGGGGACACCAAACCAGCTGTGTGGGATCTGAAAAGATGGGTTTTAGGGCAGAGGGTGAGGGTTTGAGTATGGGTCCCCAAGGTGTTTACAGGAAAGATGTGGAGTAAAGACATGCCTAAGTACCCATGTGTCACCCTGCTGTTGTCCCTTCCTGTGCCAGAACATGCTGATGGCTTGTGCCACCGTCTCACCAACATCTGCCCCACGTCCAAGCCCCAGACCCAAGGCCTTGCCAAGGATGCCTGGGAAATCCCCCGGGAATCGCTGCGGCTGGAGGTCAAGCTGGGACAGGGCTGCTTCGGAGAGGTGTGGATGGGTAAGGATCATTCCCACCCTGCTGTCCCCTCTGTGTCACCACCTGCATCCTGTCCCCAGCCATCTGCAGATGCCTGAAGCCTGTGGTGGGGCGGGAGAGCAGGGGAGGGACACAGCCCCCTGCCCCTTATGCGTGTCCTGAGCAGCATGTCCTGTGCCACAGGGACCTGGAATGGCACCACCCGGGTGGCCATCAAGACACTGAAGCCTGGCACCATGTCCCCAGAGGCTTTCCTGCAGGAAGCCCAGGTCATGAAGAAGCTGCGACATGAGAAGCTGGTTCAGCTCTACGCTGTGGTGTCAGAGGAGCCCATTTACATCGTCACCGAGTACATGAGCAAGGGTGAGCACGGGAGGGACACCGAGGAGGCAGCTGAGGGGCTCTGCTCCTCCAGATTGCTCTGACCATGGTCTTCCTCACAGGGAGCCTCCTGGACTTCCTGAAGGGTGAGATGGGCAAGTACCTGCGGCTGCCCCAGCTTGTGGATATGGCTGCTCAGGTGGGTTTGCACATCCCCGGGCCTCTCTCATTCCTTGTGGGGACACTGGCTGCCTGAGCCCCTCACTGGGCTGTGGTGGCTGTCACTGGTCAGGCAGGTCACTGGGGTGCTCTGCAGCCCCACTTGGGTGGGTGTCACTGTTGGGTCTCAGCTCAGAGCGGGGTTGCACTCTGGGACCATCACTTTGCCCATTCCTGTTGGTGCCAGCTCTCCCTGGCCAGCAAACCCAAGCCTGTGTGGCATTTCTTGAGCAGCTGGTGTTTCCCACACCTCAGCTGGGTTCTGCTGCAGGCCTGATCCCTTTAGTGGTGCCAGGCTGTCCCTGGGGACCCTTGTGTCATCCTGTGAGCCACAGTGCCCCACGTGCTGGTCCCCACAGATTGCATCTGGCATGGCCTATGTGGAGAGGATGAACTACGTCCACCGGGACCTACGGGCAGCAAACATCCTGGTGGGGGAGAACCTGGTGTGCAAAGTGGCTGATTTTGGCTTGGCCCGACTCATCGAGGACAACGAGTACACGGCTCGGCAAGGTGAGTGCCCAGGGCTGCTGGCACCAGAGCAGTGGCCACTGGTCCCCACGGTGTGCTGTGCCCAGAGCCAGCATGTGGCTCTGGTTGCATGGGAGTCCTGGAGGCACCTCCTCACCCTGCCTCTCCATCCAGGTGCAAAGTTCCCCATCAAGTGGACGGCCCCCGAAGCAGCTCTGTACGGCAGGTTTACCATCAAGTCAGACGTCTGGTCCTTTGGCATCCTCTTGACCGAGCTGACCACCAAGGGCAGAGTGCCATACCCAGGTGAGGGCTGGCACTTGCTGGCAGAGGCCCCGTCCCCATTGTGGTGCCCAACACCAGCTGTCCATGCCCAGTGCTTGCCCCTGAGCTGCCTCTTCCCAGGTCGATCCTGCCCCACTGGGGTGAGCAGATATTGGCCAGGATGCAGCGTCCCAGCCACCCTGTCCCGCTCTAGTCCCTGAGCAAGGTGACAGGGACAAAGTGCTGCTAGGCCAGGGGTCCCTGTCTCCCTGGGTCACTGGGATTGCCCCTCAGGCCTGTCCTGGCACAAGACCCTTGGTGTCCCCTCTGGGACAGGCACGGTGCAGGACTGGCCTGGCTCTGATCAGTGCCATGTCTCCTCTGGCCGCACGCAGGGATGGTGAACCGGGAGGTGCTGGACCAGGTGGAGCGGGGGTACCGCATGCCCTGCCCGCCCGAGTGCCCCGAGTCCCTGCACGACCTCATGTGCCAGTGCTGGCGGAAGGACCCGGAGGAGAGACCCACCTTCGAGTACCTGCAGGCTTTCCTGGAGGACTACTTCACCTCGACAGAGCCCCAGTACCAGCCTGGAGAGAACCTATAGACGTGGGGCTCCTCCTGGCACCAGGGACGCTGCTGTCCTCACTGCGAGGCGCCGAGGGTTGGCCTCCCCACTGAGGGGCTGTGTTTGTGGAGCAGCCCTGGAGCAGGACAGGGCATTATCTCCAGATGCAGCCAGGGGAGCCCCCATCGCTCATTAAGACTTCTGGCCCGTGTTTAACGAAGTGGCGCCGTTCTGCTGGCGAGAGGAGCCTGTGGGAACCAACAGAGCCAGCTCAGGAGGGCAAGCAGAGCATCTCCTGCCAAGAGACCTGGGTTTTGGGAGACTTTTTCCCCCCACAGCTCTGGGGTGAGCCAGGAGGAATTGGGGGACAGCCATCACCCCACCTCAGACACATGGTCCCAGTCTCCTGCAACCCCTTTATAAATCAGCACAAATTTCCCTGCCCCTTCACCTTCCCCACCATCTCCCTCTTGGCTCTGGCTCTCCTGAGGCTGCTGGCAGGGGTGTTTTGCCACAGGGATGTCACAATTCCAGGCTGACTTGAATGGGGTGATGTGCCAGGGTGGTGGTGGTGGCAGCACAACTCTGGTGGTCCCTCTGGCCTCACCATGACCTAAACAGCTCGTGGGTTCTGGGACTCTGAAATGTGACAGCTCCAGGCTCTGGTGACCAACACTGTCCCATCAGAGCACCCAGGCACATAATCAAATCTTCCAGCTATGTCTGTTCCCCCAAGGAACACATCTCACCTCTCTGGGGAACAGGACTGGGGATGCCAGCAGAGATCTCACCCTGCTGAGCTTTCTCCCACCACATGCTCCAGGTCTTCCAGCCAGACCCTTGGGAAGTACCTCCCAGCCACCCTCCCCAGGCTCTGCCACCAGCTTTCCCACCAGCAGAGTCCCCTGGGCTGGCCCTGCCACCAAATCCAGTGCCACTGTGGTGCTTGGGTGCACGGCCCATGTAGCTGTTCTGGGTGTGGGAATGTTTTGGAGGAAGTACTCGACTTTCACAGATGGTTTTGTCCACCTGGTATGTTTTTAGCTGCCTTCCCTCTACCCACGGTGTCCCAGCTTCCAGGCAGCAGTCCCCATGCAGCATCCCCAGCCACATACCCCCATCTGGAAGTGCTGTGCCACATTTGCATCCTCATCTCCTCTCTGCTGGCTCCCAAAGGCCTCAGCCGTGTCTCAGCTCTGGGTGGCCGTTCCTGCCTAGCTTTGTCCCGCACACATCCCGTGGGGCTGATCCCTGGCCTTGGCAGGGCAACGCTCATTCCCTGCCCTCTCCCACCCAGCACCTGCTTGTACATAACCCCTGAGTGATCCCTGCACCGTCCCAGACCTTGACTTCATTGCATGTGTCAGTTTTCCCTCTCCTGTGGCTGTACCCAGCTGGAAACCTTTCACCATGGTGGTTCACAAAGCTTCACTCCTTCACCTCCTGGGTCCCAGAGACCCTTGCTCAGAGAGACCTGGGGGTCTTTGGATGCTCTCCTGGAGCACGGTGGGTTGGGGGCTCGGGGAATGCTGTGGGGCAGGAGTGCTGGAGGGAAGGACCCAGAGAGGGGAGCCAGTGGCTGTGTCCTCGTCTCAGTCCTCAGGCAATGGGCTTTCTGTGCCTCCCCATCACCTTTGGGACAGTTTGCCTCCGACACAGCCTCCTTGCAGACCCAGCTCACCCCTCAGCAGCCCCTGCCATAGTGCCAGTGTCCTACAAAAGCTGGGTGGGAGCCAAACATGGGCAGGAGGTGGCCAAAACCCCTGCCCCAGATCTCCACCAGAGCAGGACCCAGGTAAGCCACTGCCTGTCACTCACCCACTCCCACAGTGCCCTGGTGTAGTTTGACCCAGCCACTTATTTATGAACCAAGTACATGGTTGGTTGTTTGGTGGCTCCTTTTTTAATGAGTAAAACATTTAAAATCAGTTTGAACAGGTTCTTCAGCAGTATGGAGAGATCATGCTGGCTTGAAGAGCATCAGCTGGTTTAATGGATTTTTTTAAAAATCATTTTGGGAGTAGAGCTTTTTCTCCCTCCCTCCCCTCATAGCAAGTCTGCTGTGTTGGCATTTCTGCCTGGGCAGGAACTCCCTAAACCTCAGTGTTCTGGGTCTTCCCATGTTTTCAGCCTTTAGGGATGGGCAGCTGCCACAAACGCCCTGTCCCCTGGTGGCTGTTCCAAGGGGTGGCTTGTGCCATAGCTCGGCCTGAATTACACAAATCCCTATCCTTGGGAGAAACCTTTTACAACTGTAACATGTAGAAGCCAGATTTGGTCTGGAAGCTGGGGAGAGAGAAGGCAGGCACACATGTTAAGGCCTTTGGTTGTCCATGCACCTGCAGGGTGCAGCAGGACAGGACCTGGCAAGAGCAAACTCCTGCTCTTTCCAGAGGGCAGCAGGTGCAAGGAGCACCCCGGGATGGCTTAATTCCCCAAGGCTTTCGAAGATCTGGTGAAGAAGATGTGCTGGGGACACTTCAGGGCAGAAGGCAATCCCAGAAAAGCCCTCCTCCATGGGGCTGTGTGTCCACATGTCTGTGTGTCCATCTGTGTTTCTGTGTGGTGGCACCCAGTGTCACGGGACTTGCCACCACAGCCAGCATGACCTGGAGGCCCTGGGAATTCAGAGCTTCCCCTCCATCATCATTCTGTCTGCCAGTTTACTTTTTAAGCCAATAAACTCCAGAGGGGAGACTCCACCTAAGGATGCTCTTTGGCTTCCTGGGGTCCATAAAACCCTACAAGTCATTCTCCTCTGCTGTTATAATTTTTTTACACAGTCTTTTGTAAGATCTCCAACTGACTATGCAGAGAACATGTAGATCTGTGTCTCTCTCCCCAGCTCCCTTCACTTGCCTTTTTCGGTGTCTAAGTAAAATATTTAGCTTTTTTTCTTTTTTTTTTTTCTTTTTTTTCTTTTTTTTTTTTTTTTTTTTTTTGGATAATAATAAAACTTTGGAAAAAACCTGAAAAGGTCCAGCTTTGTGGGTGGTGGGGGGGTGGAGATGCTTTGAAACTCTTAACGTTGATGTAAATACTTTGCTATTTGATAATTAAATACAAACAGACCTCACAAAAAGAAGTGTAGTTTGTGTATGAGAGGACTTGTTAGCTCCTTAGCATTCCTGTTAGAGGAGCTGATGCTGCCTGGAGCATGTGCAGTATCCATGTGAAGCTCCTGGTGCTTCAGACACTTGTTTTGGAAGATGCATCTGGGGTCTGGTGGGGCTTCTGTGCTGCTGGAGCCATTCCCCAGACAGGCTTGTGGTTCAGCACAGGATCAGGGCGATGTCTGGCATCTCCAGCAGTCCTGGAGGAAAAGCAAGAGACACTGTCATTGCAGTCAGGCCCTGGGGGTGTTCCCTGTGCCCCCAGGCTGGGACACGCTGCCACAGCAGGACTCTGCCATTGTGTGGGCAGGGCAGGGGTGCTGCTGGTGCTGCCAGAATCCAGGCTCGGTGTCCCTGAGTGAAGCCAGCCAGGCTGGGCTGGGCTGGGCAGGGGGGAACAGGACAGGGGCAGCCTCCCTTCAGCAGAATCTGCTTTATCTGCAGCTCTAAGAAACAAGCCTGCTGTGTTAAGGTAATTAGTGGGTGCTGATTGGGATCTCTCACTCGGGTGATTAAGTAATTGCATATAGCACAGCGCTGGGTGTAGGGGGTTTTCTAAATTCAGAGTGGATGCTGCTGCTGCTCCTTCACCACTACCATCGTCATCATCACAATCTGGGGTGGCTTTAGTGCCCCAAGCCCCGAGTTGGGCTGCTCCCTCTTCTTCAGACTGGTGACTCAGTTTTATCACCTTAAAAGTTTAATGCTTTTATGTTTTGTTTGTCTTTAAAACAATTAAGAGATTGAGGGATTATCTCTTGTGTGCAGGTCCCTTGGTGCAATGCGTGGGCTGCGGGTGGGCCAGCAAGGTCACCCCAGGAAGGAAACTGAGGCCAGAGCTCCTCCAGCCCTCAGATCTGCACCTTGGTGTTGCTGTTTGAGAATGGGATGGCCATGGGGGTGTGAAATGGAGGAGGAGGTGGGTGCTGGGAGAGGCCAGAGTGCTGCTGTCCAGCCTGACCTCTGTGGAAGTGCAGGGGAACTGAGGTGGTTTGTGTACAGGAGATGAGGGGATTTGATTTAGTAGTTCCAAGCCCTGCCTATGACACTGTTTGCTTCCTCCTCTCCCTGTCTTGTCCTCAGCCTCAGTGGCAGCTGAGGCATCTTAAGAGGGTATTAGGGTGGGGCAGTGGCTGCCCCTGCACAGCTCTAGTGAGGAGGCAAGGGTCCTGTGCTGTGCAGTTTGTGTTGGCAATGGGCTCTAAAACAGCGAGGATGAGTTGTTGTTCTACTTGAGCATCCCCTTCACTTACCCAAAGCTCAGTGGCAGCACTCCCCAAGAACATGGAGTTCTGACTCCTGAAGGATAAATGCTTTTGAGTACACAGGGTCAGCCCTGAACTGTAAATCCTGAGTTGTGCCGAGGGTCTGGGGTCTCTCCCACAGCCTAAATGCAGCAGAAGGTCTCCTGGGGCAGAAGCAGGGTGCTGTATGTTAAAGGGTTGGCTCACAGCAGGGCTGTCCCCCTGTTCAGGCTCTCAGGTCTTGCTGGCAGTGCCACCAGAGCTCCCACAGTGCCTTTTTTTTCACTGGTAACAAGGGATGGACAGGAGGCTGCCAACATGTGTTCACTCAGAGGGCACAGCTTGTTGTCCCTTGGATCTCATCCCCTCCAGCAGCAAGTCTGGGTGGCACCTGAGCCATCTTGTCCTCCCTTGCCCTGCTACAAGGATTTGCCTTTGCTGGAAGAGTAGCAAAACCCTCTTGCCAAGGGTTAATCTTCAGGCTCTGGAGGGGAGGGCTAAAGTCCTTACCTGACTGCAGCTTACCTCCCACGGCTGGGAAACCACCTGGTGCCAGAGAAAAGCTGCAGGACAGGGCTTCCTGTGACCCTGAGCGATGTTTGTGATTTCCCTGGCTCAGGAGATTGGCTGGACTAGACTGGCTGACAACATGAAGGGACAAGGGGACTGTGCCTCCAGATCTGGCTGCCTGCCTGAGCCCACTGGTCAGTGCTTCCAGCTCAGATAGTTCCTCCATGGGATCAACCTCTTACCCCTGGCTGCTGCTGTTTGTAAGGCCACGTTGTGGGCTTGTCTCAGGGTGAGCAGGAAGAGAGTCCAGCCAGGAGGCATTAATCACCTGGCAAGATCCCTGGATGAGAGGCAGATACTGGGAGAGCAGGCTAATTCCTACCTGCACCTCGAGAGTGCTGGGGAGCTCAACTGCTGAGTGTCAGATCCTAAGATGAGGCATTATCGTGGATATCAGCCAGATCTAAAGCTTCCACAAAAAAGGCAAACTTTGTGCTTTCCAGCTGCTCATCCTGGGGATGCTCCCTCTACCTGAGAAGGGTTGAGGAGGAGTACGAAAAGCCCCTGGACCCTAAGGCTGTACTGAGGAGTCCAAGGACTGCCTGAACCGAGCTGCATTTGTTTCTAAGGATTAGAACCTGGGCTGGCTTTTGTTTTGTTTTTTTTTCCTTTATTGACCCTGCTGTGTCACTGATCTGTTATGTGACCTAGAAAAGAAAATTATCTCTCCCTCATACGGAAGGACAAAGGAACAGCTTAAGGCTCCAGCTCCCTGTACCCAGGGAGCATCAGGCAGATGGACACTAATTCAGCAAGGTGATGAGACTCACTCAGTGCCAAAGTATCAAGTGACACTTGTGGGCAGTGTCCAGGCTCAGTGGGGCCTGGCACAACACAGTGGCTGTACTCTAAACCTCACTGCTTTGAGCCACTGGTGCAGCTGCCCATCTGTGCAGTCCCCACACAAAGACCCCGTGGTGCCCCCAAGATACCCAGGGACAGAGCCACCCCACTGTCCTTCTGCCAGAGAACGGACAAACATCTCGTGTGAGCAATTTTCCATGTAGCTGGCAAATGCCTGGCTGAGCACTCTGGCTGTGTCTGTCCAGCCCCATCTGTGGTGCACAGGCAGGAAAGCTGTGACGCTGCTGCTCAGAAGCCATCGGGTTGGACCTGTTCTGCAGTCACAGGCATGTTTTTCAGTCTCTTTATGGAGAAGGATGAACCAGGCATTAGCATGGGATGTGAGACTTGGTTGGGTTCCTCCTTCTGCCCGAGGCTTTCTGTCTGACCATGACGAAGTTGCTTTACTTCTCTATCTTTACAAAGAAGATAGTATCTCAGGGCTCTAAAGAGGGTAAGAGTGTGCTGGGGAGGGCTGTGTGCATATCAGAGTGCTCCTTTTCTGCAGTAGGGGTGGGAGGCTTCTTACCCCATTGAAAGCTGTCCTGCAGCCTCCCTCTTTTGAAGTGCTTTCTGGAGCTGGGTTTCATACAAGACAAGAGCCCGCAGCTGTAACCTTGTACAGGCTGTACCTGTAACCTGTACCTTGTACATCTTGAACCCTACACACAAAGCCAAGGCTTGCTCTCATCCAAAGGGTTGTTTGGATTTGTGGCTAGCATTTATTTAAATTGCTGTGAAGCACAACTTGGCTAGTGAGCAACAGAAGTGTTCCCTTGACAGAACAGAGTGCATTAGCTTAAATACATTGAAACTTAAAAGTTGCTTAGAGCACAGCTGTGTCCTGGCTCGCAATGAGCGCCCTCCCCTCTTCTTTCTATTTGTTATTTATGTCTGAGTTGATGTGACAGCTACTGGGATTTCCCTCAGCCTGACAGGTGACAGAGCTGTCACATCTATTTTTGATGTGGCACATGCTTTTCTTTAATCATGTAAACAATACTATGCCCTGAACTCTTTCCAACTTGGACTTGGTCTTCAGAGCAAGGGATAAAATCAATCCTGTTTCAGCTCCAGCAACACAGCTCCCACACCCTTTAACACTCTCAGGTGCTTCTGGGTGCTGTTGGACCCCATAGTCTCTCTCCCCGTTCTACACAGGGGCATGGCCAAGGCTGGGGAAGGGCTCACAGCACCACGTGTGTCCCCCTGGCTGGTTGGTGGCAGCTGGGCTGCCCTGAGCAGAGGGACAGGCTGGGATGACACGGTGTCATGGGATGGGCTTACACCACATGGGCACCCAGCAGACACTTCCACTGTGGGCACTGGGGATTAGCAGCTTCCAGGGGTTTCATTTCATAAGCAGCAAGAAAAAGAGGGATCTGTCACTGAAGTGCAGAGATACACAGGACAAGGGAACTGCTTCTGGTTGGGAGATGAGGCTGTTTAAGAATTGCCAGTCCAGCTCCCAGTCAACCCATGGTCAGCTTAAACAGTCAAGAAGAGCCAGTACTGGGAGCTACAGGGCAAACAGGCTCTGCCTCTTGCTGGAGACTGTTTGGGGTTGTTGTGCTGGGAACAGAACAATGCAGAGACACGTGATTGCTGGGCTAAGGCATCCACAATGAGCAGCCAATGCATCATGCTGGGCAGGAGGCCATAGACCAAAGTTTATAAAGCTTTATTAAACATTTTGAACAGCTGTGCAATGAACAAACAATACTCTGGAAGTTTCACAACCTCATAGCTTGAACTGCCTCAGGACAGCAACAGCCACTTCTGCTGCTCTCCACCAGAAGACTGAAGGAAAGACAAACAGATGGCAAAGGGGAGGGAAACCTTCAAAGTTTAGAGGTAAGTGTTTTGTGTCAACCTCTAAGTCTTCTCACAAACCAACCTCTGCCCCAGGCTGCAGGCCTGACCCACCATCACCTTGGATTCTTGACATCCTTCTGCCACGGAAGGTGGAGACTCCTGGCATTTTTCCAGCTTCTGCCCTTTTCTAGTCAGTAGCACCAGCACCTTCTGTCACCTCTGGCTCAAAACCATTATCTCTGAAAATGGCAGAAGCATTTACTGCTTCAAGCCATGCCTCCACCTCATGAATCCCCTCCTGTCCTGCCCACACCCAGCCTTTTGGGCTAGCATGAGTTTTGTGGGGTAAAGCTCAGTGGCTTCCAACACCCTGTGTCTTGCAGCATGCTGGTTCTTTCTCCCAACAGTCAATACCTTGGAAAACCCAGGACATGAAGGAGGAGGGGAAGAGACAGACTCTACTGCCCATCAAGCTTTATAAAAGCAGTAGCATAACTGAGGCTTTCAGGCTGGGATCTCGGAGCACAGTTCAGAAAGCACTTCAGCAGTACACACATCTCTTTGGCAGGCTGAGCAGGAGGAGATGACTCAACTGCCTCTGGCTTCAGCAGCTTTTGGCCAAGTCCATCTGTGAGCTGTTGCATTCGCCCTTGATCAGCAAGGTGGGAAGGCTGGCTCCCCACAAAGAGAGACTGAGAGAGTCTTGTAACTATTCAAGCAGGATCAGTGGGCCAAGAGCCCCAAGTTAGGCCACCGTGGCCTAATGCAGACAATGGACACAACTCCAGCACTCCCAGCTGGGCAGGGGCCAGCAGCCCAGGCTCCCAGCAGTTCTCAGTTGAGAGGGCTGGTGTCTGTTCCCGGTGATACGGGAAAGGAAAAAAAAAGACTTCTGCTTCTAAAAAAGCAGGTGGTGCTGCCAGAGTTCACACAGTAAACGAGTCGAATTTCACAGGCAGAGTGGGAAGAATTTGCCACTCCAGTCCACGCACAGTTACAGGAAACAGGTTGTCCTTACTCCAGTCCCATACCCAACACCCCCCTCCTCCCCAGCCCCACCCCCTTTTTAAAAGCAAAAGAAGAGCCCTCAGCAGACTGGAAGATTATGATTTTCTAGGTGCCCACTATGTTGGGATCATGAGCTGATTCTGGCAACTGGGATCCTGTGCAGTGATACAAGAAGCAGTTCCCCCAGCAGCTGTAGCAGATGAGGAATAGAGCTGCCAGGAAGACCAAGGCACAAATTGTGCAAGGTTTCCGTTCCAGGAGAAAACTGAGCAGGTAGAATCCCATGAACATTGAGTGACTGAACCACAATGCTGGGTTGAGGGGCTTGGGTATGAGCAGGACAGGTAGCAACCACTGAAGGCAGTACATTGTGGCTGGCTGGGGCCCCCGTTGGCAGTAGCAGTCAGATGTGCTCCAAAACAAGCCACAGCAACTCCTCTGGAGGGCAGGCTGCTCTGTAGGGAAGGGAAAATGTCAGACTGTCAGAGAAATACAGGGAAAAAATCAACTGTCATTCTTCTAAAGCTTCATTTACTCCTGAGCATCATATGCTGATGGTAGAACTCCCAGTACTAAATTCTGGCATGTCTTGGAGCTGGTGGAAAGCTTCCTGCTTTCTGAGCCACAGGATCAGCTAATGCTGGTATACAAGTGTATCCTGTGTGCCCTGTTCTTCAGGCCTTTATCCAGGCTAACAAGTGAGACCCTTTTAGCATAGTGAAGGAACAGAAAGGGAGAGGTGGAAATGGGAAACAAGCTGCCACAGCCTTCCCTACACACACAGATCCAACACAGTCTGAAGGCTTGAGTGACGATAGAAGAAATGCAATTGAAGGGCAATCATTATTTGGTGCTACAGAGAGGTGTTAAGGAAGCATTAGTGTAAGGAACTGTTCTGCACACAAACAATAAAGTCTTCCAGCAGGACAGCACCAGACCAAGCTACTCAGGAAAGCCCTGGCAGTGTCCAGGCTGTAAAACAAAGGGAAGGACAGTCCCTGCTTAAGGATTTATAATCCTTGCCAAACAGCTATAGATCAAAGGAGGGGGACAGGCTCAAAATGGCAATTTCCATAAGTGCTGTAAACACAGGATTTCCTCACTTGGATTATTATAAAACCCTCTGGAACCTGGAAAGCTTTAAGGGCTTTCCTAGGCAGGAATGGCAGCACGCTACAAGTCCAGAAAACCTGTTCTTACCTTTAGCAACCACCCAATGACACTAAGTGTGTGCTTTTGTTTTTTCCTTTGAAGCACTATAAACACCTTCAGGAATTTAAAATGGCTTTCAAAACAATAAATGCCTCACCCCCACTAAGAAGAGTGTGGTGGGGACAGCTCCTTGCAGCAATTGTATCTGCAATTACTCAATGGAGCAGTGCTCCCTCAGAAGGACGAAGGGCTCAGCCCAGCCTGTTAGGATTACAGCTTGGGGGTGGGAAGGTTAGTAGGATGAAGGAGTGAGAATGTAAACAAACAGCACATTCCACTGGCTCCTGTTGGCAGCAGAAGGGATTTCCTGGCAAAGGGAGGGAGAATGAGGGATTGCAGAGAAAAGCCAAGAGAAAACCACATGAGGTTCTCTTCCAAAACAACACTGAGGTCAGACTTGTCTTGCAGGTACCAATGGGCTCTGCTGTCAGCAGGGAATGCTGCCATCCTGTGCAGCACGATCTATTTTACTTTAATGTTAGTAGGAAAATGCAGGCAAACATTATGTGGGGAAAGTACATTGTGCTGGTGCTCCTGTAAGGGAGTGTTCTCCAGCAGAGAGGGCAGCTGGAGTTCAATCAGTAAAACTAAACTGCAGCTCAGTAGCCAAAGAGTAAAGAAAAAGTTATTTTATGCTGCAATACAGAGAAAGCCAAGTCACAAGAATAAAGCTTCCAACGTTAGTCCTGTTTTAGGCAGGTCACTCACTTGCATCTTTAAGGGCAAGTCTAGTCCCAAGTCTTTTCCCCGTCTATAAACTGGAATAAGCTATTACTCATTTCATAATATAATATGCTGTCTGCCTGCTTTTGTGAATTGCTCAGATGCTTCTGGAGTAAACAATACCACAGAAGTACTGGAGAACTTTTTTCCAAGGGGAAGAATAGAGAGAAAGATCTAACAACAAATATTTGAAGAGGAAGGTAATTAAACCCCATCACCCAACATTTCACTTCAGATTGCATTGAATGCAGCAAAGTTGTACTAAATCAATGATCTGCAGCTGCCTTAATCCTCCTGAAATATTCCCTTTCTGAAGTTTCCTGTAATTTTTTTCTCACAAGTGCTCCAAACACTGAGCATTAAATATCACTGCATAAACACCATGTCATGTTTTTGCTAGATCCAGCCCTAAGTTGCATCAGCTTGACTTCTGTGGCAATTTGTGTCACCTGCTCTTGAAACTCTATTTTAAAGTGCCTACTCTGCTTTGGGTTTTCTGTCTCTACAGTAAAGAAATGGGTAAAGAATGCATCTGTTTTAGCACAAGGCTAAAACAAAGAAGTAGAATTTTTCAGAACAAATGTCACAAATCTCTCAGCTTTAATAGGATCATGTATCGCTACTGAGCCTTTAACCCCAAACTTTAAAACTGACTACAGTTATAAAATATTCATAATTTGTGTTGCAGCTACACTTTGCACTTCATGGTCTGGCCCTCTCACTCCTACAATGCTCTTAACAATAACATTCTAAACACTGAGTTGATTTTAAGCACCTAAGCTTTACTTGAGCACTTCCTACAAACACAAAGCCATCTCAGGACAATTTACTCATTTTTAAATATTAGTATTTCCTGCAAGAACCAGTTGCTTGTAGCAATCAATGCAACCACTGCAGAATAAGGAACCATTTAATAGTAGTTATTCTTACTATGAACGTTCAATGCCAATGCCCTTCAACCTGCAAACCTCTTGGATTTCTGCCAAAAGCAGCCATTCAAACCATTGCTCTTCTTATCTGTAGTCAGTTTGCTTGTATTCTCACGTGTCCCTTCACTACCAATCAACCAATCAGTTAAAGGCTGAGGATCCTTTGCTGTATCCCATAGCTGATCCTAGACAAAGCACTTACTACTGGAGGCTGCTACAGCTCTATCTCCCTCAAAGGACTTTCCACTAGTGAGATACATGCTCTTCACTAGAGATTCTTTGTACAGCTGGTATTGAGAGTGAGTTTTCTTTACACTCTATTGATCAAAGAGAAACAGCACCTCCTGCTATCAGCTCTTTACTGAGCAGGGAACATTCTCCTTCATGCCCAGGACAAGCAGATCCTTCTGGAAGCCACAGCAATATTTGGTTTTGCCTGGTTTCTCAAGCAAGGTGAAACTTGCAAATTAAAGATTTCTACCTTGTTGTCTTTGTCCTCTCCTCACAATCCAAGCCAAAGATTACCATGTTCCAGAGCAAATAATAACATGTCACCCAACAGGACTGGTTTCATAACTGCATCCTGCTTTTCCTCAACCAGTTGCTCTTGTTCTCCCTGTGTCCCGCTATCCTCAAACCTGCTCCTGTGCTGCTCCTCATGTCACCTGACTTGGTGGCCACTCATGTTTACCTGACACCTCCTTTCCACTTCTTCCTTTCACCCTCCACAGCTCTTGGAGCCACTTGAAGTCACTTCAGACCCCGCAGCAGCAGAGCTGGTTATGCTCCTGCTGTGGCCCAGTCAGATCCCCATGTGCTGCCAGAGCCTCCTCCTGCCACTTCCTGCAGGCAGAGGAGCATCCAGGGGAGGTTCCCTGCACACGCCTTAGTAAACAAGCACCAATACTTTTCCACATGCTTATTAGCTGACTTCCACTGCATTCCCTGCCCTCCCTGCTGTCATCTTCCCTCCCAAAAACATTCACGTCCTACTGGTGTATGTTTGCCTGGAGGATTTTGGAATTCCAGTGCAAAGGCAGCAGCAGACCTTTCCCAAGTAGAAACAAAATTTCAAATATGACAGGTATAGAGTGAGTAGCACAGTGCACTGCTTTGCAATGGATCAGTCACATTTTGGAATAAATCCATCTGAGGAGCCAGCAAGCCGTTCCTTCAGATTCTACAAACTAACTCAGCAATTAACACACTGAAAGGTGTTTCTGCACCATAGGCTTGACACATCAGTATGTCAATACCAAGTCTGTACCCTTCACAGTCCATTTACCATTGCAGAGGGAGAATAATCAGCCAGCTTTCCCTAAGCACTTCAAGGGTAAGTTTGTTCAGACCTTACTAAGGCAGCCTTTATGCCAGTGCTGCTCACACAGAACTCCCCCAGCAGATGCTACAGAAAGAGTGTCCCAAGCTGAGAGCTGAAAGGGCTGCAATAAAACACTGAGTAACCTTTTTATTGGGGTGTGCTGGTATCATCCTCCCCCTTTCCCAAAACCAAAGCCTCTGCTTGTGAAGAAAAGCTACACTGGTTAGATAAAAGTCTCTCAAGTTATCCAGGGCACATAAACTGAAGAGTAAGCTTCAGGGATGTGTTTCTTAGCTACAGTGCTCACCTGTCTGCTTAAAATTGTTTTAATCAAAAACCCTGTCACAACTACTAACTGATGTGTGTGGGCAGTGCTTCAGACCGCCAGGGTGTGTTCAAAACCAACTCAAATATCACAAAGCACCCAAAACAGCTGCTGAAAAATACACAACAGCTAAAGCACTGGGACAAAAAGAGAGATGAAGAACTATCAAGTGACAAGTTTGAAGAGTTCAGCTAAGAAAAGCAACAGCAGACCAGCTTCCCAGATGCCAACCCTCTGTCGTAAACCCAAGAACCATAATTGCTCAAACTTTAAGACCTATTTGCAGCAGGGATTAACTTCTCTAGGGTTTTTTTTAGCCTTGCCACTATTATTTCAATTTTTTTAAAAGCTTTATCTGCTGGTGTGACTCAGCTGGAAAGAGTGAGTATATAATTTTTGGCAAAGGCCTTAGCCTAGTCTTGGATCATGCCTTGGACACTTGATGTAGACTCAGAAATGGTGCAATGTAATCACAACAGTTTCCAAAAAGAGCAACAAATCCTTTACTAACCAAGCCTTGGGGTTAGCTGATTTCTCAAGCTAGACACAAGCCAAACCAACTCACTTTGATGGTGAAAAGTGCAGGTTCTCTGTTGAGCCACTCTTTTCACACTTCCAAAGCTGCCCTCTGAGCTTCACTCTTGATGGGGGATGGATTAGCTTTTGTCCAGAGGCAGCACCCACTCCATCTGGACTGCAATGCCCTCAAGCACCAGGGTGAATCCTCCTCCACCCATGAGAGGAGAGGTCCAAACTAAAACTAATTGGTTTTTTTTTCAGAGAGCTTGGAATGGGCCTGGAAATCATCAGGAATCAGAGGAGCAGAAGCTTAAATCAGCCAGTTCTGTGGTGGGAAGAGATGTCAGAAGTCCCAGTTGTCATCTGGAGTATTAGTACTTTCATTTGTACTAACTCATTAATTTTCAGAGGTACTCATTCCCACCTTCTGCCTTTGTTTAACTGCCAAAGATCATCACTTTCAGGCCCATTCCAAGTTCCCTGAGAAAAGTAGTTTTAATTTGGACCTCTTCTCTACTTTTTGTGCCTTCAGCAAGCTTCAGTGGTCCAAATACATCCAGACAGGGGTGAGCTTTCTGCATCTCAGGTTAGAAAAGGCAAAAATGCTCTCTGGGCAGCTATGAGGAGTTAGGACCTATAGTTTGGAAAGACAAAGGTTACTGCACTATGACAGTACTCGCAAGGTCCATTGAAACGTTTCGGTACCACGGAAGCATGGGAGAGTTCAGCATGTTGTGGACTGCATTTAAGAGCTTGTTTTTCCTCTTCTCTTGCACTTGCATGTTTGGGATAGCACGAGCAATGTCGGTATGACAGAACAGCTTGTACACTCACTTTGCAGCTGGCTCAAAGCACGTTTGGGGGCTCGGGAAGGCTGCAGAGCTCTGTATTCACAGACTGTCACAGAAAATCCCGGGCTGGAAGGGACCCACAAGGCCCACCCCAGTCCAGCTGCCTGGACAAAAGCTCGTCAGAGCATTGTGTTGTTCTGGGAAGAAACGGGCCTGGGATTCCTTTCAGAAGGTGCTAACGACAGCTACGAAAGGTTCGTGGCCGAGAGCAGAAGGAAGGCAGGGGAGGGCACACACAGCGCTGTTATTTCCATGCTGGCACCGAGCTCGGGCTCGGTTGAAGCCTTTTCCATCCCGGGGCACGCAGGGCTGCGAGCGCCCGGCTCCCCCGCCCTGAGGAAACCTTCCCCTCCTCCCCCGGCCCCCGAAGCTCGCAGGGTTCCTCCGCTCCTCCGGCCCCCCCGCCGCTCCCGGCCCGTACTCACCGCGCGGTGCCGCCGCCTCACGCCGCCATCCCGGGGCCGCCCTGAGGAAGGAGGAAGAGGCCGCCCGGGAGCCGGGGGACGCCCCGCAGGCTCCACGCGGCCGGGCGGCTGTCCCCGAGAGCGCTG
>NC_031788.1:5522085-5552817 GCF_001522545.3 Parus major
GCGGCGGCTGCTGCGCATGCGCGGGCCGCGCTGCGCCTGCGCACGGCGCGGGCGGTGCCGGGAGCCGGCCTGGGCCGGGCTCTGGGTTTCTAAAAGGGTTTTTGCGGCTGTGGGTTCTTGCCGTGAGCCACACTTGGTGTGTTCCACCTGCAGAACAGAAGAGTAAGGAGGAGATGTCAGCGCTGCTTACAACTTCCTGACGAGCGGCAGCTCCCATCTCTTCTCTCTCATGATCAGTGACAGGACCGAGGGCATGGCCTGGAGTTGTGTCAGGGGAGGGTTAGGCTGGGTTTTGGAAAATGGATTTTCGCCCAGAAGGTGGTCGGGCACTGGAACAGGCTCCCCAGGGCAGTGGTCACAGCACCGAGCCTGTCTGAGTTCCAGAAGCATTTGAACACTGCTCTCAAGCACAGGGTGGGATTCCTGGAGTGTCCTGTGCAGGGACAAGAGTTGGACTCGAGGATCCTGATGGGTCCCTTCCAACTCAGCATGTTCTGGGGTTATTATTCAATTGTGTTTGCACACTCCATTGCATCTTGTGCTGTGCTGCCTCACAGAGGCACGGAGGACAGCAGGGCTGGGCAGGGACCACCGCAGGCCATCCAGCCACCCCTGCTCCGCTGCATCCCCTCGAGCACAGTGCTCTGATCGTGTCCAGGGAACTTGGGAATACCTCCAGGGAACGACCTCGGTGGCAGCCTGTTCCAGTCAGCCATGCAGTAAAATTCTTCATGTTCAGGTGGAACTTCCAGTGTTCTTGTTACCTCATCCCTCTGTTGAGCATGACCGGGAAGAGCCTGGCTAAATCCTCAGAACACCCTCTCTGGAGCTGCTCACAGGCATTGATAAGATTCCCATCTCATTTGTCTCTCCTCCAACCTAAATAGCCCCAGTTCCCTCAGCTTTTCCTTCTAAGAGAGAAGCCATCTTCACAGCCCTCCTCTGGACTCGCCCCTGGGAGCTCCATGTCTCCTGTACCGAGTAATCCAAGGGAGCTCAAAGCAAAGAAGAAAAATAGTCCAGGAAAAACGAAAACAAAAAAACCCAAAGACCAAGATTTGGCACTTTCACAACCATTTAAAACCCACCCAGCCACAGATGCAGGGCCACTCACATTTCCCATAGAGTTTTCCACTTGGCTGGCCTGTGCATTTGATAGTTGTGATAAGACCTGCTCTCCCAATGGCCAGGCAAGCAGATATCCAGCCTGGGATAGTTTCCCTCTGCTCTGCCATTATTCTGGGCTGACCTCTTTATGGGGTGTTTAAAATTCCTCGTTTATGGCACTGCAATAGGAATAACCCTAAAGCCTATGGCTGATCCCAGCTCTGATGGTTCATAATAAAAATAACTACTAGATGCCAGCTAATGATTCCCATGACACTCCATGACCCCTCAGGTGACTTTCAGGATCCCACCTAACACCAGCAGGAAGCAGGCTTCACTTGGGGAACATGTTGCTGGTTGCAGTCTGCAGAATTGATACTGGATCCAACCTGACACAGCTTGAGGTCTCAAAATTGTTATGCAAACTGCAATGTGGACCCTCATGCCTAAGACTTCTTCCCTGCTGCGGGAGCTGTGTGCTCACTTGGGTTTTGGTTGTAGTTCCAGCTTTCTATAAAGAAATTCCATTTTTCACTTGAAGCATGGCTGGCAGAGTTGTAGCTGGAAGCAGAATGAGCTCCCAGCCCTGTGGCACCTTTTTCAGCAGGCAGGAACAGAGAGGGATCATCCAAAAATCATATTTCAGCAGGCTCTGCAGGCTGCATGGAGCCATCCAGTGGAGTGGATCTGTAAGGAGATGCAGAGTAAAGAGCATCTCTGGCACGGAAGGCAAAGGTAATCCCAGGCCACCAAGAACAGATTGTTCTGTGCAGGACAGGAGGCCAAGAGGTTTTTATGGTCATTCTGTTCAAGCAGAATCTTTTAAAGGACCTCTGGCTGTGCTCTGCTTTGATTCTGGGGAATATTTCTTCCAATGATTTCCCTGTCTTTTGTTTAGCAGTATCTGTTCCAATCACAAAAGCCACACCTGAGATGGAAAGGGCGTACCCCTGAAAGCAGCATTGTCAAAGGCCAAGAAGCATCACCACTGAGCTCCCACTGCTCTGTGTTAACCACAGCAAGGTGGTAATTTGTATTTTGAGAAAATAACTGAGGAGCACAGTGGTGCCAGTGTTCCTGCACTCCTAGCCCAGAGCTGGCTGCAGCTCAGCACTTGGGGTCTGCTGAGCCAAGGCTCCCCAAAGCTCCAGGGACACAGTGGGTGCAGAGGAGAATCTTGTGCTGCAGCAGAAGGGAGAGCACGTGGAGGGTTTCAAAATCATGCAAATAGAAGTTGTGAGCAAGAGAAGCTTCTTCCTGTGAAAGAAATAAACCCTTGCTGTTGGTGAGGAGGCAGACATACACTGTGCCCAACAGTTATTTTGCAAACTGGCTGCAATGTGGCCAAGAGTGACAGGACACATGTATGTGAAACATGGCAATTGTGAAAGGTGAGATGCTAGAGCAGATGAATCCCTCCCTTTGCTGCAGATCAAACCCCCCTTGCCTGGTCCTGCCTGCATCAAATCCCAGCTGATGCAGGCAGTGTGTTACAGACTCAGCAGCTCACAGTCTTAGAGGGTCAACTCTACCTGTGAGCTGAGAAAGCAAAACCAACCAGGAGCAGCACAAATATACAAAACACTCAAGTTTACTTCCAGCACCATTTCCAGCATATAAGTTACACCTCTCCCAAACAGAAGTCTTTTACTTTTCCCTGTCCCATAGCAGTGCAGTTCAGTAGTCAATGGGCTTAGAGCCATTTCCCATCTTAGCAATGGAAGTGATCTCAGCTTATTGGATCCCAAAGATAGATCCAGGCAGCAAAACAGAACAAGCTGCTTCCAGCAAGACAAGAGGCAGCAGTGCTCTGCTATCTGAGTCTCCCCACAGAGCCCTGCAGGCAGTGCTGGCTGCTCTGGTTCCTCTCAGAGTGGGGGTACCCCCCTCAGTTTTCGGATGACGTTGGCCAGCCGCTTGGCCAGCCCGCCCCGGCTCGGCTCCTCCACATGGAACGTTCTGGTCAGCAGGTTGTAGAAGGAGCCGTAGCACACGGCCACCACGGTGCAGGTGAGGCAGATGACGTTGTAGGGCATGCTGAAGTCTGGTGTTGGCAGATTCACCAGCAGCGGCTCCGTGTACAGGCGCACAAAATAGCTGGAGCCATCAGAGGAAGGAAACCTGGAGAGTGGAAGAAGGAAAAGCAGGGTCAGTCTGCACAGGACCTGTGCTTTGTGCTCACCAGAGAGGATGAGAGCAGTCACAGCACACAGGCTATGGCACAGCCCCACTCCCCAGCACAAGCACACTCACAGTGAGGCAAAGAGAGGGCTCTGCTCCACATCCATGTCCTTCATGGCAGTGACACTGGGCACCAGGGCACTGAGCACAGATGAACTAAGGTCACAAAGAACACACCAGTGTCAGTCCTAACAGTAAAGACATCTCCAGAGACCTGGACAGTGTTATGCAAAGCCCAGAAGGAGATGAGGAGCTGAGGAATGTCATTACCCAACATAAAAGCCGTGATTTGGGTCAGGTGGGTACTCTGTCCACTTCAATAAAGCCCTCTCAAACTGGATTGTGATCTTGGTGACTGAGTTGGCTGGCAGCTGGATCAGCATTTCCAAGAGGTGAGGCCGTCTCCGGTCCTGGGCTGGCTGGTAGTGGATGTAACCTAACCCCAAAGAGATTTCAGCAATGGCACCAGGGGGATCTTGTCCAATCTCACAATGCCTGGACATCTCCCAAGAGGTGGGTGCTCCTGCTTTCACTGTCCTGAGAGAGGTTTTCTGAGCAAGTGAAGATGTACCCATAGCAAAAAGTATGCTTTAAATGTAGCTGGTCTTTGAAGCTACTGACCCATGAAAGTCAGGTATTCATAAGGAAAGGTATAAACGCAAAATAAAACCCAATCATCAGTTTTAAATTAAGCTTCCTGTGCTACAAAATTTAATTCACATTGGTTTAAACCCTTGTTGGATTATGAAACACCATCCACATGCCTCTTATAAATAAAACAGACTTAATGGTTTGATCTGCTGTGGGAACTGAACTTGGGGCTAGGAAAACATCCTAAAATGTTTTCTTTCACAATCCAGTTTCCCAGTGATCACTGAGGCCTGAGGGAGGGCCTGAACCATCTTTGGAATGAGCTGCTCATGCCAAGGGAAGCAGGTGGCACGTGCTGCTTGGAGGGTTTACTTACTCGGCTTGTTTTCCTTCCCTTTGGTGATGATTGTCAGGGTGTGCACGTAGAGCCGCAGGTACCAGGGCACAGTCTCCAGCAGGATCACGGGGAAGGCTCGGTAAGGGTGAGTGTTGTAGATGAGGGTGCAGATCTCCCCGGTCTGCAGCCCGTACCCCCCTACATAACGCTGAGCATGGAGAGTGGGAATGGGCATTTCCGCTGTGGAAGAGGAAGGACAGGAGCTGGGCTGATTTTCAGCCCTGAAGCCCTGGCCAGTGGTGCAGATGAAGATCTGCTCACTCACAGCTGTCTTGGGGCCGCTTCCACTTGAGCTGCACGTTGAGGCTGCGGGATGTGTTGAAGAGCGAGGGGCTCAGCAGGTCATAGACAGCATAGGTTTTCTTGTCTCCCTGGACAATAGCTTCGTGTACTGATGTTGGAGTGGGGGACACTTCCAGTAGCTCCTTTTCCTGAGGAAAGCAAATGGACCATGAAAGGAAAAAGTGCCCCTTGAAGAAGTTGGCAGCACAAGGCAAAGTCCCTCCAGGTAGCCCTGAGCTTTCCCACCCAATAGCCAGCTCTGTGCTCTTGCTAACACCACCAGGTTCATCCCCTCAGCTCTGCTCTGGGCAAGGAAATCACCTCCCTTCGTTAGCCCCTGAGGAGCCAGGTCCTGCAGGAGATGGAGGTGAGCCACATCAGAGCCACATGAAATGGCTGAACTGAGGGAACAGGGAATGCTTTCTGGCCCACAAGCTTACCTTGTTCTTAGGGGAAATGTCAACATAGACTTTGCTCTGCGATGCCAGAGGACACGTGTCAGTCAGTGTGCGAGAGAACATCTTAAAGAGGGACCAGTCTGTGGGAAGCAAGGTCAGGTGGCAGGTCAAGTGCTGCAGGCTGGGAGCACTCGAGCACAGCCACCAAGCTTACCTTTCTTTCCTTGGCCGCTGGAAAAGAAGTCAAAGACCACAGTGAGGGTCTGTCTGAGTTCCCAGGACACAGCCAGGCAGGAGGCATCCTGGACAAGAGACAAGCAGCTCTGATCACACCTTCTGGAAGGGGAGGACACCAGGATGGAGCTGGAACTCCAACAGGATTGCAGGATTTCCAGTGGGGTTACCAGAGAAGCAGGATGAAAGCTGTGTTAGACACAGTGAACCCATCATAGGGTAGCTGGGCAAACCAGTGTGATACCTTGCAACGTGACAAGGCGGCTTTGGATTGTCTCTTGGGGTGTTCAGGGAGGGAGCTGAGCCCTCAGAGCACTCACCCTGCAGATGGGGCGGATGTGCACTGCCTGTGAGTGGTAGCTGCTGTGGAACAAGCGCTCAGCCTTCAGCAGCACAGCGAGCCCAGCCTGCAGGGAACAAAGGAGAAACTCAGCCCCTGCCCCGTCCTCTGCTCCCACTGAGAGAAAGCCCTGAGGGTATTGCCAGTGCATGCTCCCAGACTGCTGCTGGGAGCCCAGGTCCATCAGGAGTGGCCCAATTAGGCAGCAGGACCTGTCTTTACCTTTGAGCCACATGGCAGAAGCTTCTTCCAAGGGGTGAGGTTTTCTGTGCAGACAACTTCCCGCGGCAGGACAGCGTAACGCAGGAGATGGTGATCCGTCCCTGGGCAGGGAGAGGGAGGTCAGCAGACATGAGGACAGCAGCAGATCTCTTCCACCCCCAGTGTACCCCACATCCCATCACCCTCTCAGTATATCTGAAATGCTCCACTAGAAGTAGATCCCACTCTGTTCAGAGTGATTGGAAAGAATGGGTCAGGATATACCCTAGCAGATTTTTTTTTGTGACTGTCTTAAATCCTGTAGTCCTCACTGTTTTGTAAAACACTTTTCATAAAGACAGATAAGGGCCTGTAGTCCTCACTGTTTTGTAAAACACTTTTCATAAAGACAGATAAGGGCCTGGGAGCATCTGCCATGTATTACTTGTGGGTTTCCTCTGTTTAAATCCAAGCCTTGTTTGTAGGGAGAGGAAATCCTTCCAGGAAGAGGTTAACGGATGCTGCTGTACACACCCAGACCCAGAGTCACTGCTGGACCTGCACCTGCAATGCTGGAAGTGGCACAGGGCAGAGATAAAGTGAGAGGCAAGAGTGAGAAGGCAGAGCCAGGCTCACCATTGGCTAAACCCAGGGGTTTGAAGGATGCTGTTGGAATCACTGTGTTGGTCGAGTCAATGAAGTTGAGAGAAGCACAGAATATTCCTGAAAGGATGTTACTCAGTTCTTTCCAGGCTTTGTCAACACTGTGAGAACAGACACCAAAGGGTACTCAGTAGTTCAAATCCTTGAAACAACAAGTATTAAGTCACAAACATTCAGTAAATACAGCAGAGACTTCTGGGCTTGCACTCCCCAGCTCTCTTGGTATTTTATTCTGACACATCAGATTTGAGGGACAGCAGGGACACACAGCAGGGGCATCACACAGCCAAGGGACATGGCAGTGGACACAGCTGGTATGAGAGGAGGGAGGCCAGGGGAGCAGGGAGCATGCAGGAGGTGATGCATGTGAATGGGGAAGGGACTGTGAGACCCAAAGCAATGCCTTGGTGCAGCTCCAAATGCTGACCCAACCTGCAGACAAGGAATGGGACACTTGCAGGGAGGAGAGAGCTCCACTGCAGATTACAAAGGGGTGGTGTGCTAAGGGAGATGGTGACAGGTATTAGATGGGAGTCACAGGAAGTGAGTCATGGATGAGAGGTCAAGATATAGCCCCACTGTATTAGTACAGCAAGGCATTTGTAATCACAGAGCCCACAAGGGAATTACTTGGGCCTTTAGTGAACTAGGATTTGCCCTCAGCACCACATCCTGTCCTGTGAATAGATGAGGTACGTTCTGTGGTTCTTCAGAGCTACTCCTGGCCTCTTCTTTCCAGCAGGCAATTTTCAAACCAGAAGGCCCACTCACACACCATGGCAACAAGACAAGGGAGAGAAACGAGCAACAGCTCCTGGGAGCAGTGGCCACAGAGGGGACCCAGAGGAACAGATCCATGGCTGGGGTACCTACTCGGTGACCGTGGGCTGGAACCAGACCCAGAGCTCTGCTCCAGCGGGTGCCTGGAGGGGCGGCTGCCCCCAGTACCGGGTGCGCCAGAAGCCCTGGGTGAGAGCGAGGTGGAGCTCCCGCACGCCCAGCGCTGCCACCAGCCGCCCCAGCGCCTTGGGGAAGAGCCTGTAGTGAGAGACTGTGGGCAGCGTTAGTCCCTGCCCATCTCATCCCCCGATCCCTTCCCCTGACATCACACCACGGCCTGCCCAAACATCACACCCCGACACTGCCTCTGCTGTCACCATCACACACAGCCCGGCTGCGTCACGGCCCCGATCGCCTCGTGTGACGTCACCGCAACCCCCGTCATCACACTTCGCTCTGCGCTTCCCCGCTCACCTCGCCCTCTGACGTCACTGCATCGTGACGTCATCGCGCGAGTCAAGCCATCACAACGCTCGCTACTCCCGCGTAGCCCCGCCCCTGACTCTCGCCCCAGCCAATAGCAGCGCGGTCCGGTCCCAGGCCAGCCAATAGCAGTGCGGTCCGCCCCCGGGCCAGCCAATAGCAGCGCGGTCCGCCCCGGCTGGGCCCGCCCTACCTGCGCCCCGCTGCAGGTCCGCGTCCCAGCGCGTGCGGAACTGGAAGGTGGCGGCCACATCGCCGGTGGGCAGCGGGCTCAGCAGCAGCTCCTCCCACAGCGCGTCCCGCCGCTCCCGGCCCGCGTCCGCCCGCCCGGGCCCTGTCGCCACCAGCAGCAGCAGCAGCAGCAACGCCGCCGCCGCCGCCATCCCGCCGNCCCGGGCCCGGGCCCTGTCGCCACCAGCAGCAGCAGCAGCAGCAACGCCGCCGCCGCCGCCATCCCGCCGTCCGCCCCGCCCCGCCCCGCGCTGCTTCCGCTTCCGCCCGCGCCACAATGGCGCCGCTTCCGGGGGTGCCATGGAGACGCTCTGTGCGCCCTGGCCGCGGGGCTGTCCCGGCCTGGCACCGGGAGCTGCTGAACGGAGCGAGCCTGGAGCCTCCGCGGGGGGAAGCGCCAGCCTGGCTGTGCCCACGCCTGCCCGCAGCCCGGGAGGAGCGCCAGCGCTTTCAAAGAACCGCAGAATATTCTGCGTCGGAAAGGACCCGCAGGGATGATCCCGGCCGACTCTGGTGCTCTGAGAGGGGGTTCAGCGGCTCCCCGAGGGTTCCCTTCCACCCCTTTGCAATTGGAGCTGCAGGGGAAGCCCCGGCGCGGTGACAGCCTGGGTGGGCCCCTGCAGGGCTTGGCTGTGCCCGAGGACGCTGCCAGGACTGTGCCTGTCCCCAGGTGACTTCCACTTCTCAGCTCTTCCCGCGGCTGGCGGCTCTCTCTCGCTCCTCGTCTCCTTTCCGGAGGGCAGCGTCTATCTGCGGCTGCAGCGCCATCCGGGAGCGCCCCGCTAACAGCATCCGCCGGCCCGGGGCCAACCACGGGGAAGGGAGCGGCAGCCGCCGCAAGGCAGCGCCGGTGGTGACGGTGCCATGCAGCTCGCACCATCTCCTGGTGATGCTTTGAGTGTGGTGACGATTTGCTCCAGTAGGAAATAAGAATAAAAATTGTAACAACGTGTGGTTGTCACTTAGCAGCTGCTATATACCTTGTTGATTACCCAGTTACTCAGATCTAAGGTCCTCATGCAACGTTTACTTGGAACTGACAAAGTGATCCGGTATTTGTAAAGAATAAAGAGTTACTTTATATCTCTTTTTCTCTCTCATGCTAATTAGTGGCATCACATAAAACCAGAAAGTCAGCATGCCCAGAAGGGAAAATAAAAAGTCATATTTGCATAATATTGTTGGGATTTTGTTTTTGTTTTTTTTTACACTGGGCAACTGCTTACTGGATAGGATACTGGTAGGTAATAAAGGTTTAGATGCATTTTGGAAGTGATCAGCCAAATTAAAAGTAAAAACATCCATCCAGAGCTGTTAATTACCCTATATATAGGAAGGGGAGTGCGTGTGCTACAACCTGAAAAGTCATGAAGCCTGGCCCTTTCTTCTTTATCAATTTCCCAGCTTAAGGCAGCACACACAACACATTTATGCTGCACTCGGATATGAGGCACTCCAGCTGACCCCACAAAGTGTTGGTTGACACAGGAACAGTGCAGTAATGTCTCAACGCTCCCTGGGGAGCAGCCAGGATGAGGAGCATTCCCTGGCTTCTGTGTCTTATCTCCCAGGCTCCTTTCCCTGTGGTGACCACGTCGTGCTGATGCAGGGGCAGGGACAGCGCTTTCCTGGCCTGCAGCCACTGATGGTGGCAAGGGTCCTGTGGCCAGCTTTGTGCCCAACTCCTCCTGGCCTGGCCTGCAGGGAGCACGCACAGTGGGCTGTAAGGTGGCCTCATGTTGGCGGCACTCCTTCACTGGGGAGCAGCTGCTGGTGTTCTCTGCTCAGCCCATCTGTGTGGGAAGTCCCCATTGTGTCGTGGCTGCTGCTTCCAGGTCACGAGCACCCCAGCCCTGCTCAGGCCAGCTGTGTCTGTGCTGGCTCTCTCTGCAAAGCCAGAGCTGCTCACCATCATGACCTGCTGTACCAACAGCTCTTCTCTGCCAAGGTTCCTGCCCTGGGCACAGGAACCATCCCTGGGCTGTGCAGCAGGAGGCATCATTTGTTCCTGGATGGCACGATGAGCGCACTGGCTTTGCACACTGGCTTTGCACACTGCTCTCCTTCCTGCAGTCCACTCTGAACCCTCATCCCCCGTGCTGTTCCCTCCCAATGACACACACACACACTGCTTGGTTAGATCAGTGTTATTTCTCTCTGTGCCATCGTTAAGTGCTTGTCTGAACAGAACCTTTGTCAGTAGGGCAGGGGGAGCTGGGATCCTAAGGGATGGTTTTCAGGGAATGGTGGGGCTGTGGGATGCTGAACATGTGTGGGAAGGGGGGTGATGAAGCAGGGAGTGTTAGCAGCAAAGCCTGAAGAGTTAATCTGGGGAGTTTACGGTACCCCTTTCCTTCTCCTTTGGCTGCCAGGAGAACACGTGGAGGGAGAGGAGGGGAAAACCATCTCTCCCCTCTGGCAGGGCAGCAGTCCAGGAGGGCTTTTACTGAGCACCAGCAGCTTTCCTTCTGGGCTGGCAAGTCCGTACGGAGGAGGCTGGGAGCAGGGCAAAGCTGGCTGCTAGCTTCTCACCACCTGCTCTTTGGGACTGTCCTCCTGCAACTCCTCCTCATCCGACTGCACCACGGGGGTCTCGGCCCCCTCCTCGCTGGTGTCCAGGCTGTTCAAATCTGTGGAGGCAGAGGATGTGGAGGAAATGCGAGACTTGCTCTCAGCTGCATTGGGCACTTGAAGGGTGATCTCCTCTGGGCACTGGCTGGCATCTGCCCCTGGAGAAGAGAGCAGTGATGAGAACAAAAAAGGCTTTTGGAGGTTTATTGCTGCCTAAGCTTCATGGATGGCCCCTCCAAGACTCCTTTAGTGGGCTATGCATTCCTGACTGCTCCCCATGTGGCTGCTGCAGCCATTCCCCACTTCACATCCCCAGCTTGGCTCAGGGCAGTTGCTGCATATTCCTTCCCCATTTTTGGCAGTGGATTCTCTTCCATCTTGCCTGAAACATGGCTCAGAGCCATGCTGTGTGAGGCTGTTGGCTGTAGCAGGCGAGGAGACTTTTGGTTTGACCTCACTACAGTGTGTGAGTGGGGAGGAATGTGCTGGCACCCCATGCTTTCCTTGCTGACCCCAGCCCCCCTCACAGAGGTCTGGCTGGGAGGTGGAGAGGTTCTGCAGCCTTCCTGCTCAGCACAATGAGCTCTGCAGCATGGTGGGGACCTTGGGAGTTGTGACAAGGCACTGGCTGCTCCAGAGAAGCTTTGGGACAAGGGAATTTGACTCACAGACTCTGGAAGGTGTGTGGGCTCTTCTGTCTTCTGCAGCACAAAGTGTTTACAGGGGTCTGTATGTTTGGGCTCTGGAGGTGGATACTGATGTGGAACAGCCCAGTATGAGGTCTCTTCAACTTCACAGACCCAGTACCAATGTCTGCCTTTGGATGGATGTGGAACTGCCCACAGGGTGGCTGGGGCTGAGGAATGAGTCAATGTGGGCACTGGGGGCAGGAAGGGCTTCCAGCCTGGCCCACAAAGGGCTTGGAACTGCACATACCTGTCAGAGACCCAGCAATGCCGCTCTCCTCTGTCCCACAGCCCAGAAACACATCCACAGTGTCCTGGTCTGACAGGTCCAGCACATCCATCTGCTCCAGCATGTCCACATTCACTTCCATGGAGGAAATGCTGCCTAAGGGAGCTGCAGAGACAGAGGCCAGCAAAAAGGTGAGTGACAGTGCCAGGCAAAGGGCACCATCAGCTCTGTGCAGGTCCCTGAGGTGGGAGACCAGACTTGCCACAAGGAACTGAATTCTACTTGCTGGCAAGAGGTCCCAGGAAAATCACATTTCCTTAAAACATCCCTCTGGAAGCCCCTGCTGTGTCACTGCAGTCCTTGTCCCTGCTCCAAAAAGCAGCCTGCCCAAAGCCAGACTCTGGGTACCCATGTGCCTTCAGTACAGGGGTGTGAGTAATCCACAGCACACCCACACACAGGCAGCGTGGTCCCATCTTGGTTCAGGGCATGCTTGTTCTGTTTAGGCTGGGGATGTCCCACCAATCTCCAAGCCCTGTGTCACTGTCCCCTGAAACGCCCCCAGCCCCGTGCTGGTGCCTGCAGCACGTACGTCTCCGGTGCTCTATCTGCAGGTGAGACATTGGGAAGAAGAAATCTACATCATGCTGGAAAACCTCCTCAAAGAACTTCTGCCGGTCCCGTAGTTTCAGCTGCTGCTGCTGCATTTGCTCTGCATCCAGGTTCCGCTGGGCCTGCTCCATGTCAGCTGGGGAGAAAAGGAGGAGAGTTGGACCAGGCAGGGCTGTCTGAGCCTTTCTGCCTGTCCCAGCTCACACTGCATGGTTGTGCTGCATGGTTGGTGGTTCCCTTCTGCTCTGCTTTGCCAGCACACGATCTAGTCACCATGGATAGATGTTACACACCAGAACAGCGGCGTCACCAGCACCTGCTGTGCCTCAGATCCCCCCCCTGAGGTGCAGGGCAGCCAGCAATGGGGAGCTCATACGCTGTGCTCACAACTGCTGAAGGGAATTATCGAGGGGGAAAGGGAGCTGCTGTGAGATCAGCCGCGGTTTGCACACGTTCAAGTTTCAGTTTCCCTGCTACCAAACAGAGGCTGTCTGTGAATGCTAACGAGCAGGGGAAGTCCCAGGGTCAAGAGCTGGCCTTAATGCTCCAGGCTTTCTGGGCTGAAGGATGTATAAGGAATAAAAGGAACCGGCAGCCCTGTCACCCCTGCCTGTGCGCACCCCCGCCACCACCGTCACTGGAAATGCAGCCGCACCCACGCTCGCAGGCTCCCGCTCACATCCCCGCTCACAGCCAGCTTGGCTGCTGCCTGCACAAACATTTTCATTCCTGTAATTCCTCACGCAGTTCACAGCCGGTGCCTGTGTCCCCGGCTCACGGGAGGGAGTGATGGGAGCCCTTGGGCTGCTGTTGAAGGAGCTTGTTGCTGCATTCTTGATCTTGGTAACTTCCTTTTGGGCTGGGTACCCAAAATAGCAAGGACTCAAGTGCCACGGAGAGGCTGTGGTTGGTGGCCCCAGCTGTTCTCAGGCTGGTGTTTGACCTCAGCCATTCCACATTTCCTTTCTGCTGCACTTGGCCCAACCGGCAGAAGGAAAATGTGATTATTGGAGCAGGCAGTGCAATAACCAAGGAAACCAAACAAACATCCTGTGCTCTGCCTGAGCACAGCCCAAACCCTCTGCTCCTCCAGGGGAGGAGGGAACAGAGGGGAGCAGCATCCCACCCTGTCTGGCAGGAACAGGGGCAGGGACAAGGACAGCAGAGGAGCTGGCTGCCAGCAGCATGGAGCAGCACAGGAACCACACAGGAGAAAAGTGGTGAACCTGGTGAGATGTCATGGAGATCAGTGTCACATCTTCCTGAGAGCTCTTCCAGGGCTTCTCTGCATCCCATTTCTAGGGCATCCTTCAGTGAAACCACATCATCTGCAGGTGCCTGCCCCAGCAGGCTGGGCTGTGCTGGCAGCACCACGTGGGGATGCACCATGACTCAGGACGACTCACCACAAACTCTATGGAACAGGCTCTGGTCCTCTTCGGGCTGCTCAGCGTCTTCCTCAATGCCTGGGGCAGCAATCCAGGCTGCCTGAAGGGGTCTTTGCCTTGGTGTGTCTGACCAAAGCTCTGGTGCCAAGGCTCAGTGCAGGGCCCAGGATAACAGATCACGGAGCTGTCTCCCTTTAGCAGCTGGCTGTCCCTGGCAGGGCTGTTCTCCCCAGCCCAGCTGTGCTGATTCCATGGCAAACTGCCGCAGTTCAGCGCACCGAGGAGAGCCCATCGGGCTCTGACTGCAGGGAGGCAGGGCTCAGGGCAGAGGCTGTGCTGGCTCCGCGATTCAGGGTGACAGACCAGCTCTCCACGGGACATCTTCCCTAGGGGACTTCAGCGTGGAGGCAAGGACCAGTGTCCAAACCCTTCTGCAGTGCAAATACAAAATAAAGCAAAATGCTCTTGGGTGCTGTCCTGAGTGCCATGAATGTGGCTGATCTGGGCTGTTCATTCTCTCCCCAGCACGTGACCGATACTCGGAGTAAGTGTCCTTGGGGAGAGTGATGACGGCTGATGGTGGCAGCATTCCTGTGGGCGCCAGGGTTTCTCTTGAGGGAGAAATTAGCAGGACCTGTTTATGAACTTGTTTTCGAGCTCTGGTCGGGGAGCTGGACACGAGCACTGAGATCCCATTATGTAAGGAACGCCGGCAGCGGGAGACAGCAGCTGGGGCTGTGCTTGGCCCTGCCTGACCCGTGACCGCGGTGAGAGTCGGGGATGGAGCCTTCCCCCCTCGCAGGGCTCTTCCCGGCCCTGGGGGAGCGAACAGCCCTGCTAGTGTGGCTGCCCCTCGGCAACCCCCGCCGCCGAAATAAAGGAGCGCGGCGTTCCGTGCCGCGGCCCTTGCCCATGTGACGGCCGGTCACACTCTGTGGCTGTCAGTCGCGGGGATTGTCTCATCCGGCTGGCATGTTCCCACCGCGGGACACGTTCGCACACACAATGCGGGCCCTGTGCACCGTGGGGGATCTGTCGGTACCTGCTGGTGGCCTGGCTTTTATTACTATTGTCATGGTTATTACTACAGCCCGCTCAGCCGAGGGGCTGGAGGCTGATCAGCATTCAGAGCCAGGCTCTGCCCCGCTGGCTGAACCTCCCAGCGCGGCTGCGGCGGCTCCGAGCGCCCCGCTGCCTTCAGATCCTTCCGGCTCTCACGGCTTATTCGCCAGCGCAGCATGGACAGGAACTGGGGCCAAACACTGCTGCAGAGTTAGGGCGGGCAGGACAGGGCAGCATCCCCCGCAGGAAGGGCAGGCAGGGATTTCCTTCTCACCCGCTGCTGGGTACACGGCCACAGGGTGGGCTGTGGGCGAGGGTGGCCCCAGTGGTCCCTCTGCCCTGCCAGGGCACACCGAAGAGCCACCACCACTCGCGTTGTGCGCGCTCGTGGGGCCGCGCTGTGCTGGGGAAAGGCGTGGGAGGGTTGGCTGAGAGGCAAAGCTCTGTCAGCTCTCCCATCCACACCTTCTCCAAAGGCTTGGGAGAGGAGTAACTCCTGGATGCAGTTTGGATGGGGCAGGGGTCACACACAGCTGGAGGGTGTTCGGAGTACTAGTTCAGGGTGTAGTCGGACCCAGCTGCCTTTCCACTGTGAGGGAATGCGCTTTTCATCCCTCATGGCCAACGGGATCCCGGCACAACCCCCTCTGTGCCGGTAAATAGGAGGGGTGTGTTTGGGTTGGGAGAAGGATTGTTAGTGAAGGCATAAGGCCAAGAGAGGATGGGAATGGCCTTTTCTTGAGGCCACAGCTTTGCAATATCTTGCAGAGATTTCGAGGGATTTAAAGAAGGTCCTGAAAAATAATATGGGCTGTGGAAAGGAGCAGCAGGTCCTGGGGAGCAGAGTTTAAGTTGGAGGTTGCTCCAAGCACGGGTCAGTTTTCTGATGAAGGAAAGGACTGAAGTAAGCTGTCTTTTGCCCTTCTCCCTGAGCCTTCCTGGAACCCAAACCCCTGACGCTGCTCCTCCAGAGAAGCCCAGTATGCCTCACTGCCCCCAACTTGCCAGAATGCACTTTTCCCCCGGCCCCCAGCCCCCCTGCTCTGCATGGAGATGGATGGGGGGCGATGCAGCTCCTCAGCTGCCTCGGCATCTTCTGCAGGGCTGTGCAGAGATGGCAAGCCTTTCCTTGTCACCTTGCCCCACCACAACCCCTGCAGAGCAAGGGTAACTCCCAAGCTTTCAGCTCCTTCAGCCTTGGGAGAAGTGGCTGGTGAGGAGAGCTGGGAATGCCCCGGGGAATCACGCAGGGTCAGGCTGTGCAGAGATGGGATGCTCAGACGGCGGCTGCCTGAGCATTAATGCCCTGCACAGCTCTCCATCGGCACGTCTGACCTCGTGTTGCAGCACAGCAAAAAATAACCGTAGTCCTGATGAGAGGAAATGCACCAGGCGAGTGCGAGGGAGGCAGTGGTTTTGGCAGGGCTACTTGCTGGGAAAAGCAGGGAGGGGGGAGAATGGAGAGAGAGAGGACATGGCACCTCGTAACCCCTGTGTGTGCCGTGGTTTCATCGCTTGCACTCCTCCGAGCGATCTCCAAATCCCCTGCGTCTCAGCACTAAAAATATCCTTCCCTGCCGCCCGGAGCTCTTCCCCGGCAGAGGCTGTGTCATAAGACCCTGCTATTTGCGGGGCCCTGCTTCCTTTCACGCGAGGAGAAGCATGAGAACGGGGCAGCGCGGTGCCCGAGGCACATCGGGCACGACCCGGGCACGGTGCCTGGCAGGCTGCTCCTCTACAAGCCCCGGTCCCCCGTCTGCCGCTCGCCCCGCCGCTCGCCACGGAGTTTGCTCTGCTCAGCATCCTCAGCCCTGCGGGTACGGGGGGATCGGGAGCCACGGGGCTCTGAGCGCTGCCGATGCCACTCCGAAACAAGCCCGTGACCCAACAGGTTTCCGAGCTCTGCCACTTCCCAAGCGGGTGTCCCTCAAATCGCGCCGCCCCCCGAGCATCCCCGTCCCAGGCACGGAGCTCCCCGGGCAGCCCCTGGGCAGCGGGGGCCGGCAGGAGGTCGGTGCAGCGAGGGGCTGGGGGCAGCCGGGGCTGGAGGCTCCGGGGGCGGCAGGTGGGGCACAGCCGCTTCGCCAGGGGCATCAGGTGGCCGCTGCGGGGAGGATGGAGGGGATGTGGCACCCGAGCCCTGCCCGCCCGCCCGGTGCCGCGCCCCGCTCCCATCCCACCGAGCCCACCCCGCGGCCGGCACTTACCGGGCAGCCGCCGGCTGCGGCTCTGCGCCCCGGGCCCCGACATGCGGCTGCTGCGAGCGGGCCGGGCCGGGCCGGGCGGGGGGACGGGGATGAGTGCGGCCCCCCCGGCGCCGCCGCTCTCCCAAGCCGCGCTGCGGGGCGGCGCTCGGCACGGGGCGGTACCGGCGCTCCCGGCACCGCGGCACCGCGGCCGCGCCTCCCGCCCCGCCGGGGTCCCGCCGGCAGTCCCGCCGCCGGGATGGGGTCTCCGCTCCACAGGGAGAATCAGAAGGTCCCCGTGAAGGGTCCCCGGCCCCCATGGACAGCAGGGTGCGCGGTACCCGGTCCTCCGCGCTGCCGGGACCCCCGGAGTGTCCCCATGCAGGGTCCCTGGCCCCGAAGAATGGTCCCTGCAGAGGGTCCCTCCCCAGCAGAGCCGCCCCAGGCAGAGATCAGTGCCCGCAGTGGGGGCTGCAGGTGCCCTGCACCGGCAAGAGCTGTGCAGGGGGAGGCGGGGGCTCTGTCTGGGCAGGGAGAACAGTTACCGTTCACGCTTGCTTTTTCTTTACTTATCTTCTCAAAATGCCCAGCTCACGCATTCCTCCGGGAGAGAGGACAGCATGATGTATTGTTGGGCCCTCCCCAACTGAGTGTTGGCCTTGTGAGCCCCTTATCCCCAGCAGACCCCATTCTGGGGTGCTTTCTCCCACGTTCAGTCCTGCGCATCAGGGCTGCTCCTTGGCAGAGCCAAGAACTTGGCCGCCGCCTCCTTCCTGTGTCTCAGCAGGGTGAGTCAGTGCCTCGCCGTGCCCAGAGCCAGCTCTGCCCGGAGCCTGGTCACTGCCAAGCCAGAATGGGGGACATCCACTGTGCCCCTTGCTGTGGCTGGAAGGGAGTTTCCAGTGTCTGTGGCATGTCACGCCTGTCCCATTCTCAGTGTGTTCCTCTCACTGTCCGCATAACAAAAGATAACTGGGTACTGTTTGTGTCTCAGCTCTATTTTGGCTACAGTTGCTTTGCTGTCCCCCCTATGGACCCCCTGTGGTCCCTCCTGGGACCTCCTGCTGCCGAAAACCGGCTTTGTGCTGGGTACCCGGAGCCTTCACCCTGGGGCTGGCTTCAGCTTTCACGGTGGTTTTGAATTTTGTCCACGTAAATGTTTATCCCTATCCATAGGCACTCCCAGTCCTTCCTGCCTGATGTTCGCACGTGGTGTGGGATGCCAGCACTGCGGCTTGGGGTACCAGGCTGGTGTAGCACGAGTGGGGGTTATGGTCTCTGAGCAGCCGCATGACCAAATCTCTGCTGGGCACCTGCCGGTGCCGGCTTGTTCGCAGCTCCGTGCGGCCCCCGGGCAGCATCAGCCTGTCCCTGCTGTCCCCTGCTGTCCCCTGCTGTCCCCTGCCCTGCCCTGCCCTGCCCTGCCCTGCCCTGCCCTGCCCTGCCCTGCCCTGCCCTGCTGGCCCTGCCAGTGGAGGGGCGAGGAGGCAGGGCCGGGGAATTAGCTCAGGTTTCTGCTATGTGACACGTCTGTGTCTTTTGGCACACTGCTGCGAGGCGTGGAGGCTGTTAGTGCACACACGGGTTTCCGGAGCACCCCGAGGTCCCCAGAGCTCCCTGCATCCCGAATTCCCGCTGAGGGGACGGCACATGTGGGTGCTGCCCGTGCAGAGTGACACGTTCCCAGGCCCCTCGCTGTCGTGGTCCCTTCATCCTGCCTTGCCGGGAGGGCGTTGGAAAAGCACTGATATCATCGGCACCGAGCCTGACTCATCCTGGCTCTTCAGCACAAGCCGTGCCGCTCAGCGGGGCACACATTTTATTCCAATTAAACCATTGTAAGCAAGCCAGCTCTACATAATGATTTTTTTCTTTTTTTATTCGTAGCAAAGCGTGCCTGCCCCGGGCCAAAAGGTGAGAGAGGACAGAAGTGACGCTGGAGTCAGTGGAGAGTCTCCACTTCTGGTACGGAGCCCAAAGAATAAGTCTTGCCAGAAACCTGCAGGGTCTGTCTCGGCTGCCGCAGCATCCCTGCCTCCCTTGTGCCTCCAGTGACACAGTCTTGTGTCAACAGCCCTCGCCCGAGCCGCAAAAGCCCAGGTCACGAGCCCAGCTCGGAATGTCACCTCTTCTCACCACGACAAGGAGTCCATCTCCTGCCAAAAGACCCCAGGGGGCTCAGCATCAAAGTGTCCCTGTCACTGTGAGAAAATGCAAGGCGACTTGTTTCTCCTGCCCCTCCTGCTCAGGTTTTTCCCGTTTATTAGAGGTTTGGGAGGTGAGTCAGGGAGCTGCGGGGTGAGGATGGAGCTGGGGAGGACTCGGCAGCTAAGGGAAAGGCAAACTAGTTCCAGGCACAGGTGAATCACTTGCTGGTGAAAATGCATCTTATTCTCTGGGAGGCGTGCGTGGATGAGGCTGGGAGTGAACTGCAGCTTGACTCCATCAGAAAATTGTGGAGTCAAGAGAAAAAACAAGGCAAGGCAAGGCTGCTTTTCCAGTAAATGAGGCGATACATTGCAAAGGAGCAGCAGGCAAAGCTCCAGCAACCCGTGGTCCTGTGGCTCCCTTAAAAGGGGCGATTTTAGCCTGGGACAGCGGGGAGACAGAAAAGCCATAAACACCCTCAAAGGAATGTGCCTGACGAGAAACGAGAATCTCCGCAGGCGAGGCGAGGTGGGGGGAGCCTGGATGGGGTTTGCAGCACCGCTCTATGCCTGGAGCCAGCCGGTTCCTTGGCCATGCCCTGTCCCGAGGGAAGGATCCCTATCCCAGTGCTAACAGTCCCCGTGTGGTGCTGGGGGAGGCTCCTGCCAAGCCCCGGGGGTCGCACCCCACGCCGTACAGACATCCCTGCTTGCCAGCTGCTGGCACGAGAGCAGGTGGAGCTGCGAGGTGGTGAGTGGGCAGCAGGACACCAGCCTCGGCCAAAGAACGAGCAGGCTGGGCTGGTAGAGAGTGCCTGTCCCAGAGGAATTTCCTCTTCATCATATCTCACTTCTTTACGGGCAGCTGAGCTGTTCTGCACAGGCTTTGCTCTTAGTGCCATGGAGCAGCCCTGTATCCTGGGACATTGTACAGGTTCTTGGGAAGAGCACTTTGGGCTGGCTTGTCCCTGCAGGTAGCTGTGGTAACACCTCTGGGCCAGGCTGTCCCCTGCATGTCCCAGGCTGGTGGCAAATGGAACTACAAATGTATCAGTAGCCAGACTGAAATGACCGTGTTGCTTGCTTTTCTTCCAGGACTTATGAAGATTCAGCACGTGGCACTAGTCTATAAATAAATGTTGTAGTTCATTGTTTTTGTTGATCTTTTTTAAAGAAATAGGCTTTGGTTTTCACACCCCAGCTCTTTTTGCATTAGATTTGGGTACATCTGCAGTGTTTGCAGAGTTGTGGTTTCCAATTGCTCTGGGTTCCTGGGGCTGCAGGTGTCTGGGTGTGGTGGCACAGCTGTCCCAGGGATCAGGGTACCTGTGCATGGAGGGGTTCCAGTTATGAACGTCCTGCTAAAGCTGTGTTCCTGGGCTGCTGCAAAGCAGTGTCACCAAGAGCAAAGCTGTCACCAGCAAAGAGAGGGGTCTCACATGACCAGCCTCCACAGCAATGCCACCAAAGCAGGCAGGAAACTTTCTGTTCCCCCTCCTGCTGGAGCCAAAGGGGGTCCTGGAGCGAGAGCTGGGATCAGACCACAGACATGCAAAATCCCAACTGATGCTACAAAGGCTGTGCAGCCTTGGGAATTGCCAGAGCCAGGGTCTGGGCAGAAGGTTTTGGAGCTGTAGGTGCTGTTTAAGGCTTTGACCCTTCAAACGCCCTGAGCTTTGCTTCCCACCCTCCATTGTGTTCTCCTGTGCTGTTCAGGAGACTCAAGCCAAGGGAAGAGATCCTCGCCCTGCCTGGAATCCTGCTGCTGGCAGCGGCCACTGTCCCATGTCCCCGACTCTTGTCACGCCTGAGTGGGCAGCAGTGGCCGAGGTGGGCAGGGGGTGCGGGTCTTTGGGGGTGAGGATGCTGGTGCCGGGGCCCGGTGCCTGGAGGTGGATGCAGAGCGGGAGCAGCGGTGGGTGTTGGCAGGGTCCCGGCGAGATGCGATGCGGGGAGGTGCAGGGCTGCGGGATGCCGGGGCTGCGGGGTGAGGGGCCGGGGGTGCCCCTGGACGCTCCTTTGCCTCCGCCCAGCCCCCTCCTTAATTAGCCGCGGCCGAAGCCGCTCATTAGCGGCGACAGAGGGACGGGTGCCCTCCCCGCGGAGGCGGGAGGGAGCGGAGCGCTACCGGCCCCGGTGGTGCGGGCACCGGCACCGGCAGCGGGAGCGCGGCTGCAGCCCGAGCCCGGCGGAGGGATGGGGCAGCGGCGGGGCCCGGCCGTGCTGCTCCTCGCCCTGGGTGAGGGGATGTCCGGGCGGGGGTCTGGGAGGGGGGACCGGGCGGTGTCTGGGGTGTCCGCGGGGAGGGGGCGATGCGATGGGGTGTCCCCTCTTCCCTCCCTCTGTCCCTCCGTCCGGGCGGGTCCCGCTGCCGGGGCCGCTGGCCGTCCCCCTGCCGGTCGCTGTCCCTCTCCCCGGCCGGGAGTGCCGGTGTCGGGATGGCAGCCCGGGCTGACTGGTCGTCCCGTGTCCGCCGGGCTCGGGCAGATCCCCAGAACGCCGGGCACAGCCGGGGGGCGGCGGGGGCTCGAGGCTGTCCTGCGTGGAAGGGACCGCTCGCCGAGCCGGGGCAGCCCCGGGCGGAGGTGGGCTCTGTCCCCAGGGGCTCATTTCGCCCCCCGGTGCTGGCAGGGCACCTGGCCGGGCTGCTGGCAGCGGGACCCGCCTGCGCCGACGCTTACCGGGGCCTCTCGGACTGCGTCCTCAAGCTGGGGGACAGCATGGCCACGTACGAGGAGGAGGAGGGCATCGAGCTGCAGGGGCTGCGCCGAGTCTGCAGGTGAGTACTATGCATGGCCAGCCTGGCTTTTGGCATTCCCCTGTCTGAAGTCTCCTGCCCTGCTGAGTCTCGTCGTGCCTGCACACACACATGTGCTCCACACCTCACTCCGGTTCCAGATAGACCCAGTGAGCTTCTTTTCTCTGTCCGTCCGTCCATCCATCCATCCATCCATCCATCCATCCATCCATCCATCCATCCATCTCCTACCTGTCTCCCAGTGGAGTTTGTATCCCTGGTCCTTGGCAGCAGCTCCAGCCCCCAGCACAGGTCCCGTCAGACCCTGCATGCCTGCAGGAGTGGGGCTGGAGGGACCTGACCCGCTCTGCACCCCAGGAAAATCTCCCCTGGACCCCAGGTTTCAGGCAGTGCTCTGCCCCAGTGCCCAGCGCTGCCGGGAGCACCACGTGCTGCCCAAAACAAGCTTTATCCCTCTCTGTGTAGACCCTTCATCCTTCAGGCTTGGATTTGTCGCAGCCCTGGTTTGCCCAAGTTTGTAGTAATGCCCTGAGAGGAAGATACTGGGAGGATGTCAACTTAAACAGAACTGAAGAAGAGCTGGGTAATGAGAGGTGGTGTTGGACAGGTTTGGGGAAAGATCCACTTAAAAAGCAGACTAGCAGAAGCAGTGGGAGAAGGATGTAAAATGTTTGCAGAGAAATGGAGGCAGCTTTGAGTCTCCAGAGGAGCTGTGGGGAGTGAACAGGAGTTAAATGGAAATGCAGACAGCAAAGAAGGGAAAACCCACATGTCCCGGAGCGGTGGAAACCTGGCAGAGCAAGGTGGAGGGTTAAGTGCCCTGGGGTCACGCTTTTTGAGCTGCTAGAAACCACCCTGCAGGCTGTGACCTGCTCGTATTTCCCCTTCTCCAGGAGACAGCCTGAATCAGGATGAACAGCCTCTCTGGGGCCTGCCTTTGGGTGGGTTGAAATGGGACTGCTCTGATTTGGACAGAACTAGTACATTTTGGTTTGTTTTTGGGTTTTTTGGGTTTTTTTAAAGGAGGCTTCTTGGTGTTAGAAAACACCCAAGCAGTCAGCCCAGCTCATGCTGTTGCTGGCTGCGGGAGGAGCGATTCCTTTGCTGAAGCTCATGTGAAATGTTCAAACTGAGTTTTTCTTACAGCTCAGAGGCCCAGACCATTGCAGAACAGGTCCTGGGATGTCCTCTGGTGATGTCCCAGCTGCCCGCCAGGAAATATTACTGAATTATTTGCCTTTGATGCTCAGCCTTATCCACTGCTGCTTGCATTTCTGGTGCTGTGGTCCCCTCTCCAGGAGGATGGGTGAGGGATGGACAGGGATCCAGGAGCTGCTGTGGGGGCTGGTGGTGTCTCTGCTCAGTGTGCAGCACTGCCCCAGAGCCGGCCGGGCGAAGTGCTTGCCAGCAGCCTGCCTGCCTGAGCAGATGGGGGCTGGGAAGGTGAAACACTGGGAAATGCCATCCCAGCTGAAAGCAGATCCAGGCTGGAGCTGCCATTCCCCTTCACCTTCCCCAGCTTGTCTTGTCTGAAGACATGGGTCAGGTTTAACTCTTACCTGCCAGAGCTGCCTGCCACTGCTGCTGCAGATGGGGAGCGAGCGCCGGAGGTTGTCAGGGCTGGCACCAGCTTTTCTCATTATCTGGGGACGTTTATTCTGCCACAGTGACTCAGTTTAATGAACTCCCTCACAGCTGGCGTTCTGACGTAAGCCCCGGGTCTAAGTAAGCAGAGTGCTCAGGTTTGCCTGTCTGCACAAAGTGTCATCTCCAGCACAGTGCACGCAGCCAGCACCGTGCTGTCCTTTTCGGGTGCAGTGTCCCCTCTCGGCCAGCTGGGCTGCATCCGTTCCCTGACAAGTGGCACAGAGTGTTGGCAGACACAGGGAAGGTGTCAGAGCAATTGCTCCTGTCCTCTAGACTCCTGTCTTCCAGCTTGCAGTGCCCAGCCCCAGCCCATGTGGGACAGGACAGCAGAGCAGCTCCCGCTTTATTCCTGCAGGACCACAGGTTATCTTTGCCTGTTCTGTCTTTTCCCTCTGGTACTCCCCAAAAGCCTCTTTCCACCGAACAGATTCTACTTGTGAAAGTAATACCCAGCAGATAAATGGAGATGATTCTAATGAGAACACGGTGAATAACTCCTCCTGCCCCTGCCCGTATCTCAGTAAAAGCTGTGACAGCCTGTGGGAGCTCTTGTCCTTCTCCGTGCTTTGTGCTCCCATTTGCCCTTGACTCTGCTTGGAGAAAGCTTGGAGAAAGTGATGAATGAGATGTGCTGGGCCTTTGTTTGCAGCCTGTGTGAGATACTCAGGGAAACATTTGTTGATGGAAAATAATGGATTTTATTGACTTCCAGAGAAAAGTGAGGGGGGGGGGAAGGAATAAATAATTTCAGTGTTTTGAGATTTGGAGTTTTAGCCAAGATGCTCTGGCAGATGATGGAGGGGATGAATAGTCTGGGCAACTTGCAGAAAACATGAGGGCTGTTGCTGCTCAGAGGGCAGGCTCAGGGCAGCAAGGCTCTGCCTGGCATCCAGCACTGTGGGAGTGAACAGGGACTGACAGTGTGGTGTCTCCCTGGCTGCAGGTACTGGGATGAATTCCACACCTGTGCCCTGACAGTGCTCTGGGAGTGCCAGAAGGAAGCAGCAGCTGTCTGGGAGATGCTGAGAAGGGAGTCCCGAAAAACCAAATTTCAAGGCAGTTTGTTCGACCTCTGCAGCCCCAGCACGACCCAAAGCTTTGCCTGGACCCGCGTTCCCAACATTTCCATCCTCAGCATCCCCCTCATCGTCACTTGGCTGAATTTATAAACTGCAGCTCTGTGAGTATCCCAACAAAAGTGATTGCAGTGTGTGGTGTGGCATCTTTCAGATCTATTTTCCAAACCTTTGAGGAATACACTGTGTGGAGCTCAAAAACTCCCGCTCCATCCTGTGGCTGTGAGACGTGGAAGAGCTCGGCAGCATCTTCAGGGTGTTGAAATTTCTCTGTAATTGGAATAATTCCTGTCCCCTTCTGCCTCAAGGCACAGACACGGATCTGGCTGTCAGGAGATTTGGGAACTTGTAAATACAGGGCACAGAATTTGGGGAGAAATGATAAATTCTGGAAAAAGGATGAATGCTGGACACTTCTGCACTCTTCTATGGCAACTGGAAGGAAACCCATTTCATTTGCTGACTCTTTCCACCAGATCAACTCTCCAGGGTTTTGATTTGGGCACTCAAAACAAGATGGGTATTTTCCCACTGCTCCATGAGGTGCAGGGGATGGTGGCTGAAGGGAGACCTTACTGCCCTGTACTGGTCTTTTTTCTTTGAGGACATGGTAAAACCCCTGCTGAACAATAATCACAGTTGCATGACTTCTCTTGCACACATCTGAATTCCTGAGTAACTTCTGTGTTATGTGTAAATCCCTTTCCTAAGGGCAGAGGTGAAAAGTATTTGGGAGAAGAGGGAGTATCAAGCTAGGAGGACAAAAGGGATTTATAGGGACTCTTCTGCTTTAAAGCTTTCCCCGAGGTATCTTTAAGCAGCTGTGGGTAGAAGTGTGTAATTCCAGAGTATTAAAGCTTGTTGTAGAGCCAACAGCATGGCAGAAGTTATTTGTCCTAGGTCTTGCTCGACAGCAGAGACTCCTCTTGTCTCCTTTGTGGCTCAGAGTGTTGTCAGTTTTGCAGCTTCAGGTCAAGCATGGAAGTATTTGGAAAAGAGAGGGGTTTGCAAGTGATTTCTGAGTATGTTGGAGAAACACAGTATTATTGGTTAGCCCAAGGCAGTCTGTGTTTTAAGAATACTGCTGGATCTCTGTGTCCTGCCTGTCTGCACGGGGCCATGGGGTGTGTGCTCACAGTGGGAGCAGGGAAAACAGGGCCCTGCCAACTGCACACATCCCACCAGATGCATTCCAGGCAAGCTTCTACAGCAAAGGATCTTTTTCCTAACAGTGGTGTTGGGTCATGCTGCTTTCCTCTGGCATTCACGTGTTCTTCCTCTTACCTTCACTATCCCTCAACATTCTGTTCCTGCAGCAGCAGCAGGAGATAATGAAGAAATTGAGGCAAATTCCAAGAAATAAGCCAGGACAGAGCAGCTGGTGTTCAGACAGCACTTCAGTGCAGGAGTTGTTACTTATGTATTCAGTACTCAGCATCTGGGGCACAAAGCCTTAGGGTGAGCAGTGGAGAAAGGATAAATCAGAGCACGGTAAAACCTGGAGTGAACCACTGAGATGCTTCATTTTTTTCTTCTTACTCCATGCCAACAGCACTGTTTGCTGTTTGATCCTATTCCCCTGTTCCCTGTTACCTCTTGTGGCTGGGCAAAGCTGAGTACAACAGGGGAAAGCCATGTACAACCAAGACTGGAGTATTTTGGCTCCAAATCCTGTACCTGTTTTTTGTTTAGAACAGCTGTTTAATGCCTTTAGGAAACAAAGTAAGCACATCCTTCTAAAATCCCACAACCCTTGCTTTCTCTTTGAATTTGGCAATTCCTCTCTTGAAATTTTCTGTGTTGAAACTGTTTTGGGGAAAGGGAAGGTAAAAGTATTAGATCTGCAAGTAATCTTTTTCCAAAGCCATGGATGCATATGGCTGACTGCCACTATCTCTGAGAAGAGCAGGTCTTGGGACATATCTTCCCTGGAAGCAAATCCCTCAAGTACTGCACACTAAAAAAAAACCCCAAAGATTCATTAAGAAACAAAGACCATCTGCCACTGTTCTGGTGTGGAGCAGGAGATTTTTTTTTTTTAAGCCAAAGGTGCTTCTAAATCTGACTGAAAGCATGTGAGAGAAAACTAGGTCTCACAGTATGGGAGTGATGAGTTTCCTCAATCAGTATGTCATTTTTAGCAGAACTTCCCCTATGACTAGGACAATTACAGTAGAAGTCCTTTAAAAAAGAAAAAGAAAAAGTACTACACAGATTCATTTCTCCTAGGCAGTCAGCAGCCTTTCAGAAAGATTTCTGATCCTACAGCACACTTCATGCTGATGCAGTGCAACTCCTGGGATGTTCTGCAGCCTCAGTGTTAAAGCCCCATTTGTCAAGGATTCTTCTCATGGCCTTGCTGTGAGTTTCTCCAGATACAAAGCCGTCCCCAGATTTCACCCCCCCAGGGAAGCTGCTGAAGCGGTTACAGCGTATTTTGTGTATTCAAAAAGAAATGGGTTAAATGTTCCTTGTTCCTTAGTCCAAAGTCTTCACCTTTTTTCTTGCAGGGGAACAAAAGTGGCAGCTCTGTTCATACAGACTCACAGCAACTCTGGGAGCAGCTGGAAAACGTGGCTTTGTCTCTTTGCTCTCAAATTCACTGTAATTAATCTTTAGCTCCCACTTGGCGCAAGAACAGCTCCGAACACAGGAGCTCACACCACACTTTGGTGTGGTATTAAGCCTTGAAGTAAACCTGCTATCTTTCCCTGTCCCTGCAGGACTGGGATGTTCTTTCTCAAGAATAGCACCAAGAAGCAGCAGAGGACAAAATGACCCTGAAGGAGTCTTAAAACATGACTAACAGCACGCCAGTGCTTGTCCCCCCGAGGCAGCACTGCCCTCTGCTCCCTGCCCTGATCCCAACCACACACACACTCCATGCTCCTTTCTGAGGGAGACACTGGCACCTACTGGAGACCAGTTTATATCCAGGCAGAGGTGACTGGGAGAAAGACAAGTATCCTTGTATGTGAAAAATGAGTAGATTTTGAGAAGGGATGGCCAGTCTTGCTGCAGGGGCAGCCCTCCAGGCTGGCTCCTGCCCAGAGAAACACTTGTGTAAACTCTTCCCTCTGAAAGGCTGCTGCTGTTTGAAACCCTGCTTTACAGGGACTTTGGTCAGGAAGAACTCCTGGTGAAATCCCCCAATATAAAAGATGCTGGTTACATTTGTTTAGACAGAAATCCTCCTCTGGAGACCTGCTGAGTATCTAAAGCAGCAGGATGTCATCCTGCCCCAATTCAGTGTTTGAATATGAGAAGAGGGATTGAAATACAGCTCAGCTCCCCAGTAACAAAAGTCAAAAGAGCAGCTTCAGAGAGTTTTATCAGTCTCAAACCATCCCACCACTTTTCAACAAGCTGAATTAGCAAACAATTTATGCAAATTAAAACTTACAAATATTAACATACAAAGGGAAGTTACTGCAGCAAGATGCTGCACAGGAGAAAAATCTGTCTCTAGATCTGGCTTTGCCCTCGTTTGGGATTGCACAACATGGCAACGTCCCTCAGTGGAAACCAGGCAGGATGTGGGGCTGCTTGCCTGGGCTGTTGGATCTGGAGGAACTGCCCAGCTCTGGACCCTGCGCAATAAAGGGATGTCCCTGCTTGGTGAAGTTTATTTGAAGGGCCTCTGAATAGTTGAGAAATAACAGCAGTCTCTTATTTAACACCACCTGTACCAGGCCAGATCTGTTGCCAGACTGCTGAAGCCTGACCAGAAAGCCCATCCAAGGGGGAACATCATGGCTCCAGGACACTTTTGCAGGTTTCCCCAGGGCAGCTCCAGGCTCAGGCTGGACATGTGGAGATCCTGGACTGCTGATACTCCCTCTGAAGTGGAGTAATGCCAGCTGACTTCCCAAGACAGTACTCAATGATGCCTTCCTTTCAGAGCAGAGGTATGAAATGTTTATTGTAGGAAATTTCATGTGTCCCAGACAGGGGCACCTCACAGCCAAGTGTTCTCTGGCTGCATCCTTCTGTTGCCATGATACAGACACTCGTGGTACTTCTTGAAGTGTTCAGTTTCCCAGGAGAGCCGTAACACTCACAGCAGCATTATATTTTTATTATTACAAAAGATTTCTTCAGCAAACTGCTGTCTGTCACCTCTATGTATCAAACATGGAAACAGCAAACAAACCCATCTAACATTACAGGTTATTTAGTGTCTCAGCTGGTGATTCAGGTAAGTACAACTATTTTCTTTCTCCCCATCCATTCACTTCCTTGACTCTTTTCCCAAGCAAAGCCCAAACAAGTCACAGATTGGAAGCAGCAGCTCCCAGCCCCACTGCTCACTGTGCCAGCTCTGGCAAGAAGAGCTGACCACTGTGTTACCCATTCAGGGTATTCCCACATCGTTAAATTCCAAATGCTCCTCACGCACCAAGTTTTGCTACCTGGCTTTTCACAGTCTCATGAGTGAAGAGTTAAGGGCACACTCTCCATACAGTCATATTAATTCTTTGTGTTAACAAAATAAACATCTGCTCCTCCCCCGTTGTAGCTGATGCCAGAGGAGATGCTCACACTCATGCAGTCACCGAGGTCCAAAAAAACAAAAAAAAAAAAACCCAAAAAAATTCATAAAGTCTAAACAGACCTGCTGTGCTTCTTCAGGGATGATTCTGAGGCATTGGACGCATTGTGCTGGGAGCAATGACTAACGCAGCGTGGCTGCCAGGCCAGTCTATACGTTGGATTTGGGGGCGGAGTTGAGGGGGATCTCCCGGAGCTCTATCCTCATGCACAGGTACTCCCCGATGGCTGCCATCAGCGCCGTGCACACGATGTGCACCAGCCACCACGTCAGCGTCGAGGGGAAGCGCGAGTTGTAGATCCAGCAGCCCAGGAGGTGGAAGAAGTGAACGGTGACGGTGAAATCCAGGCACTGCTTCCCTCGCCGGATGAAGTAGAGCAAGCCCAGAGCACTGCAGAGTAAAGACAAGGGATTAATGAACTCCACCAGACATATGGAAAAGGTGGTGCAGCAAGAGCTATGAGAAGTTGTCAGTGCTGGTTGTGTAGTGGTTTTAAAACTTCTTCAAATATTTTAAGAATAGGTTGTTTCTGACCTCTCTCCTGGCCACTGCAGCAAGACTTACAGACTTACAGATTTTTTTAATTATATGATGGCAGGAAAATGAGGTTTTAGCGCAAAGGACAGGCAGAAATTAATAGACCATGTCCTCTAGTAATTTTTGTGCAGTGAGCAAAATACATTAGTGTTTGTAGATCAGTGTTTGCTGAGATCCATTAAGTCTAACTTTTAGTAAAATCTCCCACAAAAGCAAATCTCACTCCCAGATGGAAAACTGAAGCAGTGAAGTGAAATTACTTTTCCAGGTTCTAGAAAGCCCAAGAGTCAGCAGTTCCCAACTGCCCTCAGCAGATATGCTTAAGAAGGCACAGGGATTTTGGGAGATGTTAGGAGAGAGGCAGTACATCACACTGAATTCTTTTACAACTTAATGGTATGAAAGGACAAGATGCAGGTACTCCAGCTAGCTGCAGACTTACCAGGTGAGTGCATTGAGGATGAAGGCCATCATGGAGAGCCTCCCCGGCGGGGTTGAGAAGCCTAAAATCTACATGGGACTATTAGTAGGAACCCGCGGCACAAATCGCAGCCCGAGTCTCCCGTGGCACAGCCCTGCATGGATCAGGATCTACAGGAGGAGCTGGACGTGTCTGTCTGTCTGTCTAGGGGATACCTACAGAAAAGGGAAATGTCTGGTTCTGTGCTGAGGGGAACCACCTAAACTGGGGGTGGAGGGTATGTGTCCACACTGGGGTTATTTCTAGGGGATAGGGAGCTGTCTTTATAGCGGGAGTACCTACAGGGTATCTCTGTAAGGGGTGTCACTTATAGAGCAAGGTGCTCCCTCTCCACAGGGGTACCACCTGTACTTGTCTCTCTTTCTGTATGGGGGATACCACCCACCAAACACCCAAGTGCTGTCTCCACCCCGGGGTACCACCTATTCAGAGGGAGGACTTTACCTCCATACTGGGGCACTCACACAGGGCAGCAGGTCTGTGTACTGGGGGCTGCTACACGGGGTAGGGGAGCTCTGCACCCACACCGGGGTGCTTCCTGGGCGGGGGCCTGTCCCTAAAACCGGCAATGCCCACACGGGAGCGGGGCCTGGCTCCCCCGGGAGAGTCCCAGCAAGTGTCCCCCGCTCCAGGGGCCTGTGCCCACGGCGGCTTCCCGGGGCGCGCCCTCACCTCGTCGCTGAAGACCTGTTGGAGGGAGGGCCCGGTGCTGCCCAGGGTGCCGAGGAGGGCGAGCCAGAGCCCGAGCGAGCTGTAGTATCCCGCCTGCAGCAGCACCATCTGCGCCACGATCAGCGCGGGGTCCCACACGTAGCTGCGGAACTGCGCCGCCATCGCCCGCCCGCCACCCGCGACGGAAGCGCCGCCGCCGCCGCCGCGCCAGAGCGCCCCCTGGCGTGCGGGAGGACCCG
>NC_031788.1:5553153-5580289 GCF_001522545.3 Parus major
CCCCATCCTGACCCCGCTAGACCCTGATCCTGACCCCTTCCTTCTGCCCGACACCACCCGATCCTGACCCCGCTAGACCCTGATCCTGACCCCCTTCCCTCTGCCCGACCCCGCCCGATCCCCAACCTGACCCCCTTCCCTCTGCCGACCCCACCCGATCCCCATCCTGACCCCGCTAGACCCTGATCCTGACCCCTTCCTTCTGCCCGACCCCACCCGATCCTGACCCCGCTAGACCCTGATCCTGACCCCCTTCCCACTGCCCGACCCCGCCCGATCCCGACCCTGACCCCCTTCCCACTGCCCCGACCCCTCTCTATCCCGGTCCCGACCCCCGCCCGCTGCCCACGGCTCCCAGCTGTGCCCTGCGAGACGCCGGCTCTCTGTGCCAGTGTCCAGCACCAGCTCTCTCACATCTGCCTGCCAAGGGCTTCCCCAGCCCCGTCCCCTGCCCTGCCTCGGTGCCTTCAGTCACTTGGCTAAAAGTTGCTAAAAATACACCGAGTATTTTACATGCTCCCCCAAACCCCTTCTGTGATCGGCTCATGGCAGCGGTGTTTGCTTGGCTTCAGTATGAGAATTGTCACTGTGTGAATGGTGAAATTCCCAAGGCTGTGTGGGACAACAGAGGATTTTGGAGATAAAGCTTCCCCAGCCCCTGTCCCAGCCTATTTGCACTGGTGTCAATGTGTTCAATAACTTGGCTGAGCAGCCCTTGCTAAAGATACAAATACCAACTATACAAGAAATTATTGTCCCTGGGTGTTTCCTCTCATTTCCAGGCCAGTTCCCATAGGTGCAGAGGCTCTTGGCAGCTGCTGCCCAGCTGTGCTGGTTCTAGCTTTAGGCCATCAGGTACCAGGATGTTGTTCTGGTACTCAGCAGGGCTGGATTGGCTTCTTTTGGGAGGTTTCTTCTGATCTGTGCTGCTTTCTTCTATTTAGCCTCATGAAATGGCCAGATTCCAGACACCCTCGTGCTCCACTGCAGCCCTTCTGTGATCAGCTCCTGCCTGCTGGGTCTCCTTGTGAGCCATCCTGCTTGCTTGGCTTCGGGTATAAGACTTGCCACTGACTCAACAGCAAAACCCCCAAGGCTGTGTGGAACAACTGAGCATTTTGGAGATAAGATAAGATCTTTGCTGGAAAAAGGAGAGGAGGCACCTCTGGGCTGTTTCAGTGGACAGGGGAGTTGCCACAAGAGCCATTTTCACCTGGAAAAACAGGGAGGAGGAATAAAAAGGGGAATCCAGGTTCTATGGGAGGTGGTAGGCTCACATCAGTCGTGGGTGTGGAGTATGCTGGCTCTGGGAACTCAGATTATGATCTCTGACAGACTGTCATGACGTTTTTTCCATGCCTCTTATGGGAAGTTCCCTATGCAGCTTTGCTGTATGTTTTCCTTTCCTCATTCTGTAAATTTCTGTGCTGAGCCAGGTTCGACACATTTTGTTCCCTGTTCCTGGACCATTTCCTAGGAGAGATTGTGCAAGGCAGAGGCACATGCGTGGTGGACGTGGGCCACTACTGCTGAATTCTCACTTGGGCCTTTGGAGATTTTGTTTTTGCAGAAGCTCCAGCCTTCTCCTGTGCAGAAATGAACAGGGGAAAATCCCAGCCTTGTCAGGGCTGTCTGCTGCCAACACATTGCTGAACATAAATTGTGACACTCGACACTTCCTCTGTTCATTCTTGGTAGAAATTGGTTTCCTTTCCTAAAATCTACTCTGTTTGGCTCTCAGAGACAAGCAAGCCATCACCTAGATACTAATTCTCACCTCTATCTTTTATGGCCCCTCATAGGGCTAACTTTCCTTTGCCAGCAAAACTTTTGGCAGTTTAGACAAAACCAAATAAAACTCCAACCTAGTGTAAGGTAGAACTGTTGGTATCATTGCTGGGTCTCTTTCCACAGCCAAATATCTAATTTATCCAGAACCCCATGGTATCACAAGATGCAAGGCGGTGTTTTGGGAGCTGTTGACTTGAATTGCTTTGGAATTTGAGGCTCCTCCCTTCTCGGTTGCTGTCCTGTGACTGAAGGCATTGAAAGGTGTGATTTGAGGCTCCTTCCCCTTATGGACACGGGGAAGTGCTGTGGCACAAAGACATTTGTGCTGTGACTAAACTGCAGCCCGGTTTGTGAACTTGTTTCCTGTCTGACTTTGTGACGGCATCTTTCATGGTCATGTTTGTTTGTTCCTGCTCCTGATTTGGCTGTCTCTTCTCTCCAGGCTGCTCCAGCATAGGGGACTCCTGGAAAAGAGGGTGTTTTCACTCTGGGGTGCCTTGCCCCACACCCCTGTGGAATAAGGTTTTAAGTGGACCTGGAAAACAAACTGTATTAGGGAATTAAATAGCTTTCTTCATTTCTCTTTAGTTTAAACAAAAAGTTGGAAACAGCTGTGAAGGGAACACGTGTTAAAGAGGAAAAGGAAGTTGAAACACAGACACCATGATTTCTAGGGTGCCACAGTGGGTGCTGCTCACCTGACTTCTGGTTAGAACATCTTTTTTCACCAATAACTGTTCTGTATGTGCCATCTGAGTGTTGTGAAGAGCAGCAGGTGGGAGGAGAAGTGGCGATATGCCCAGGACACAGCCCATGACTTGAGGGTGTACCCAGATCACATGAAGCTATTGTGGTCACTTCTTTATCAGGAGTGTAGAAAAAGAATGCCCTATTTAGCCGCTGATTCTTTACATAAAAAATAGCTGTCTAGGAGGGTATTGTTTTCCTCCTCAGGAATCGTTGCCTTAAACAGGAAGCTGTTTATTTAGGTGATCTGTATTTTAGCAGCTGGTGTACAAAGGGTGGTGCTGTCTGGATGACTTTTGCTGGAGTTCATTTCCCTCTTGACAGGAAGGTAGGAATTGTGCTGATGGTCATCTTTGCTAAGAGCACACATTTCCAGAAAAATTCAACATTAGGTGGCTCAAACCATGGGATGAGAGTTTTCAGTCACTCGTCTTCCTCCACCCACGTGCTGTGCAGGTGTGTTTTTCCAAAGAGTTCAGCGTATTGAATGGACTTTGGAAGCTGGGATTTCTTAAAACTCTATGTTAAGGCTTCTTTTTGCTTGAAAATCCTGCTCTAAGCTCTTTTTAAAAATTTGCCTGTAGGAACTGTGTTGAGCTTGGCTGGAGAATCTCTTTTCCTGATTAGTGCAACAGAATTTATGATCAAGTTGTCTAAAGGGCCTTGTTTGTGGCCTTCTCAAGATTATCTAGACATTTCTTGACATGCCATGTAAAAGTGTGATTCCTCTCACCCTCCAAATGTATTGTATTTGGACACTCCATTCCACTTCCAGCACGTTTGTGTTGTGTTGGTAACTGACAGCTGTTTATTTTGATTTTCACATGAGGTTTAGGTAATCCTTCACCATTGAGCACTAGGTTAGGAACAGGGGTGGCCACCCTGTATTATTTCTCTGCCAACTGTTAATTCTTACGTGGACAATGCAATTCACACACCTTGAATGTGAGAATTCATTGCCCAGAACAAATGTATTTCTCAACATTTTATTTTGCTTCTGCCTCTCTCTCTTATGGTGAAGTTTCAGGAAAGGACATTGCAGTGGTGCATTTTTGCTCTCTGGGCCCATTTGTCCTGTTGCTCTCTCTGAGTGTCAAATAGCCATGGATTTTCTGCGTTATTCCAAAGAGGAGAATGTCAGCATTTTGAAAGGGAACACTTGAAGGGTAAAATGAAGGCAGCTGTTTTATGGCCATGAGTTTACAGAACCATATTATGATTTTTATTACTGCATTTCCTTTCATTCTCTTGAGATACAGTCACAGAACGTTTCCATGTGTGTAAGGAAGGGAGGTGGATCTACACAATGCACTTTAAAAATGTCATCAGTAAAGTTACAGGAATTTGTTCTCAAGGTTGAAAAGTACATTAGGGTTTAGTTTAATTTTTTCTTCTATTTCCAAAAGCCTAAGATCAGTTTGCCTGAAGGATTATGCATGCAGGTGTGACATGGATGGACAATGTGTGTGGTCTCCAGGCCAGGCAGGCTGGCTCCTCTCCATCTTATCACAGCAGAACTTCCCTGGGAGGGAAAACACTGTCCTGTGCCATGCAAGGGGATTTTTTGGTGGAAGGGGAATGTGTTGAGGGATATGATAACCAGGAGCTCGGCATATTGTGCTTGTTTGGAGAGGAAGTTAACAGGTGAGTGAGCAATATTTGTAGCCACAATACAGAAAGTTGGTTTTGAAAGCATCTTTGTGGTGGCTGCTTTACCTGGAAGGATGTGTAGAGAGGTCATGGCCACATGCACACAAATACAGGTGGCATTTAGAGGGTTTGGGGGCATGGAGTGCTTCTGGCCACCTTGTGCTGCTGAGGCTGTCTCCTGTCTGGAAGATGTCATGGTATGGACCATGGACCACTCTTTGCACATTTGACCCAATCTCTGTTCCCCACCAGCTACAGCTCCCCACCTCTGCTGAGTGTCCAGAGCTGGAGATTTATGGGAGCTGGGCTCCCTGGCTGCAACAGCAGTGATTTTTATCAGTTCCTCTGTGTGATGAAGAGAGGGTAGTAAGGAAGGGTAATAACCCAGCCTGCTGCACAAATCCCTCCCTGATGGCCTTGGATGCTGAAGCGAACTAAAGGGTTAGTGACACATGGCTGTCCTGAGCAGAGCACGTCAGCAAAATCCTCCACAGCCTCTTCCAGGATGGTTCCTGCCATTATCCACATGTGCTGTCTACAGATCTTAACTATTTTTTTTTAAGCCCTGAGCCGTGCTCCTTGTCAATTCATATTATACCAGCAGGCTCCACAGCACAGTGCTGCCAGGAGATCTCTCCTGCCAGTGGCCATGTGTGTAGGCACAGTCCTAGCAAACACTGAGGACACATCTGGATCTCAGCTCACACCCTCTGCAGCTGTTTATTCCCAAAGGAAGAGGCAGCTGGAAAAGCTGCTTCACCTTAGGGATGTTTTTGGTTGGAGGTGGGACAGGGGGAAGGCTACAGGTTCTCTCAGGATAACTTTGTGGTGCTGGAGGAAGCTGAGAACCAGATTGAACGAAGCTGGCATCTGTACCTGGCAGGTGGGATCATGGCACATATGCTTTGCTATGCACTGATTCCCTGTTAAGAAAATATTTTATTCTCTAGAAAGCAGAACCCAAGTGCAAGTTGGTGTGGCTGCAGCGTAAGCACAGGGCTGTAGTGTGGTATTTCAGGTGCCTCTCGGGTTAAGGGGCTGAAATAGATATTGTCAAACAAATTCTTATGGTCAGGCAAAGTTATTAATGTGAAAAGAGAAACGGAAATAAACTGTGCTGTTGGATTTTCCCCCGCTCTTTATCAGCGTGGGTTTTTGCGCTTGCTGCTTACACAGAAGACTGAGGGAGCGGTTTCGTGTTCCATCCCCGCCGAGCCCCGAGTGATGCAACAGCCCCCGGAAAACCGCGGCTGCCAGGGACAGGGGCTCGCTCTCGCTTTTCCCTAAATGTGAGATTGTCACTTGTGGAATATTGCAAAAGCGGATGCTGTCTGCCCGCTCCCCCCACTTTCTCTTTTCCTCCTTCTTAGTCGCGCTTTCCCTTCCCTTTTTTCCTTTCCCCCGCTTTTCACTTCTCCCCCCATTTTCGTTTTCCCTTTCCCCATTTTCACTTCTCCCTCCACTTTCCCTTCTTTTTCCTCCTTTCCTTTTCTCCCGACCCTTTTCTCCCTGCCTTTTTCCCCCTTCCCTCTCTTTTCCTCCCCCTTTCTCCCCGTCCCTGTCTTTCCCTTTCCCCCGCTCCCCATAGCGCAGTGCGGGGCTCCGAGCCGTGCACAGCGGCTTCCGGAGCCCTCCGTGTCCCCCGGGGTGGCTCTGCCGTGTGTCCCCGCTCGGGCTGGCTACTGGCCCGCCTCCTGGCCCGCCTCCTGGCCCGGCTCCTGGCCAGCGATGCTGTCGGTGCGGGGCAGCCCGCAACCTCCCGGGGCTCCGGGGCCGGGGCATTCCCGGCGGGGCGGAGGCAGCTCCGCTCCGCCCCGTGTGCCGAGCCGTCCCTATAAGGGCGGCGGCAGCGGGGCACAGCCAGAGCCCGCTCCGGTCGGACCGGCCGCTCTTTGCTCCGTGTGTCCCGGCACAGCCCAGCCCAGCCCGGCCCGGCCATGCCGCTGCCCCGCGTTCTGCTCCGCGCTGCGCTGCTGCTCGGCCTCCTCCTGCGAGCCGCCGCCGCCGAGTCGGTGAGATAGGGGGAGAGGGGAGGCTCTGCCCGGCAGGGAAGGGCTCCCGGTGCCCGGGGGGTGGGTGGGTGACCGACCCGCGGGTCTTGCTCGCAAGCAGCCGCTGCTGCCCCTCAGGCGCTTTGCCCCCGCTGTTTGCCCTTCTCCAGGGGAAGGGAAGGGAAGGGTGGGTGAGGTAGGGACACGGTCATAGGGCCGGTCCCGTTCTTCCTCCGGTTCGCTTGGCTCGGACGCTGCCTCCTCCGGCCGGTGCCACAGCAGCCGCCGCTGGCCCCGCGGCTGTGCCGCTCCTCACGTACCCCGATCTGCTCGGCTTCCAGCAGCGCGGGCACCCGCCTACCTGCCACAAACGAGCTGCTCTCCCTTACAGTTTTAATTTCCAGCTTCTGGCCGTGAAAGTCCTTTAATTCGTCTTTTCTTGTGCGTGTGTGGTGGGCTGGACGCGTGCGGTGCGTTACAGCGCCTGGGTAGGCTTTCCAGCCTTACCTGAGTTTGGGTGTGCTGGTACCTGCTGTCTTTCTGTGTCTAACAAACCTTCCTTGCGTCCTCATGGCAGTGAAAAATGATGCGTTACCGTGGAGGGGTTAAAAATCTCTTAAACATATAATAAGGTGAAACATTCTGGATGCTTCAGGCCGGCACATGTGGGGTCTTTCGTGGTGAAGCAGAGATCTGAGATTCTGGCTTCCCGGCTGTTTGTTTGTTTTTGTGTGACCATCTTGCTGATAGTGCAATTAGGGCAGATTCCTCTGTTAGTGTGAAAGAGCTGCTGAGATTAAGGTAACTGCAGGAGATCAGGGGTTCCCAAAGTAGATTTAATCATCCACATTGGTTTGTTTTGGATTGAAGGCTGGGTGGGCAGATCAGAACTTGATAAGGCTCTGCTGCTTTCTGCTAGGGGCAAAGGGCTGGGGGGGTTGCTGATTGTAGAGCAGGAATCTCCCACAGAGAGCATCTGTAGTAATTGTCAGCTACTCTCTAAAACCAAGCAGCCCAAATCCACTTTACTCTAATCTGGTGTGTTTATCCCTGCCATTAAGCACGTGAATCGGTCGTTTGGGAACTGGCCCAAACTAGTAGGGCAAACCTTTGGGGCAGACAGCATCTGGAAATTGCACTGACCATGTTTGGTATGAAATGCAACTTGGTGTCCCTGGGGACTGGACTGGTCTGCAAGCATCGGGTTTCTGCAAAGACAACAAATTTTGCACAGATGTGGTCTGTAAATCCTTATATAGAATTTACGTGGAATATTTATCCGTTAATATTTTAATGTACCTAAGATTGAGTGTGTGCTTGAGAAGTAACACTGGCCTACTATAAAGCCTAATCCAAGCAAATTGTTGGGGTTACGGGCTGCCGGGGAGGAGACAAGGATGACACACGGTTTGGGAGAGTTCTGCTGGCACTCCTCCCATGGTATTTTTTTTTAATAGCACTGCCAAAACGTGCAGGGCTGCACAGCATGTGGCTCTTGGTTTTTCTGTGCGGGCAGGGTGAAGACAGGTAGCTGTTTCTTAACAAGATGGGGATTGTATTTCTTGTGCTTATGTAAGAGTATGGACGCTGCGAGTGATTCGGTGCTTGAGTATTTCCCCAAGCCTGTACCAACAAAAATGCCTTGGCTCTTTTCCCCTTGAGCAGCTTTCTGCTGTAAATGGGATTTCTCCGTGTGAAGCAATCCTGGATGTGTAAGAGGGTGGGGAATATTACTGAAGTGCCTAAGTGTGACGTTGGAGCTCAGGCTGTGGGTGGGTGGGTGGGTTGGTGTTATAACAGCCCCACAGCTTTGTGTGAGAGCACTGTCCTCTTCCAGGGGGGCTGCAGCTGATGCCTGGTGTCACCAGGTGGTCCCCAGCCCTCTCCGCTTGAGTGCCTTGGAAAGCAAAGGGTGTGTGGGCAGGATGCTCCCCTCTGTGCTGTGCAAGGATGGGCTTCCTGCAGATGTGGGGGGTGGACACCAGGTCACCAATGCGTCCAAGATGTGGCATCGGTGGAGTTAACAAAGGACATCAAGTCTGCCTTGCTTGGGCAGTGGCATCGCTGAGCTTTCCCTGGGCATTCAGCATCCAGACGTGCCCCTGGCAGCACAGGAGGAAAGCGGGGGGTATTCTCCCATGGCACAGGGCATTCCCTCTGCTGCAGGCTTGGGCTCTGCTCAGTTTATCTGGGCTGCAAAGGGGCTGAGTGCCCAGAACTCAGCAGGGCTGTAGCAGTGCTTCTGGGCTGCAGCCTTGTTGCAGTTGTCCTACTTTTGTGCCTTGAACTATGCGGAAAAAGTCTTCAATGCAGCACCACATCGTGTTTGTGTCCTCAGCAGCACAGAGCAGCAGAAATCCAACCCAGAAGCCGCTGGCAGAGGATTGCTTAGGGAGAGGCGGGGGAGGCTTGGTGCTGTTTGTGGGCTCTGTTTGCTGGTTTAAAGCAATCATGCACAGAGGCCTCCTGATTGGCAAAGCTGGTGTCTTGTTGATGATAGCTGTGTTTGGAAAGTAGTGCAGCATTATTAATGTTAAAACCGGTTTGGCTTGTCCTGCTGCCATTGATCCCTGAGGCCTGTTCTTTCTGCTCTTTGCCCAGTTTCTCATCTGTCCCTCCCAATCAAATCAAGACATTGCTATCTGCACGTTTTACTTTATTTTACCTTTACTTGCCATGTTCACATTTAGAGCAAATCTCTGCTTTGTTTGAGTCTCCCTAAAGCACAGAGCAGCAAAATGACAGTGTCTGAAGCAATGTCCCTTAGCCCTGAAGGAGAAGGAACTCATGACTTCTGCAAGTCAAACCTATAGCTGTTGGGATGAAATGACTGCAATGTGTAGGAAAAACCAACTTCTTTAGCACCTTGTACTTTCTTGAGCTGCATGCACAGCTCCTGGGGTGGGAGTTCAGGGCTGTGTGGTCCCTCCCCAGCTGAGCACCTCGGATGTGGAGGTTCCCATGGGTAGGAACAGTCACCCTGCAGCACTTGGAGCACAGTCAGGGAAACAGCACTGCTGCCCAGCCCTCATCTGTCCCAAGTGCTGCCAGCTCCCATGATGGAGAGTGCTTTCCCGTGGTTCAGAGCTTTCCCGAACATCTTGCGCAAGAGGCAAGTTGGGGCTGAACTTGGTACTTCTCAGAGCTGTGATATACCAGAGGCTCATTCACCCTGGGAAGTAAAGGCTGTTAGCCAGCCTGTTTGCTCTCCTTCCTGCCCCTCCTGTTGCTCTCTCCCAAGCACTTGCAATCTAGTCCAGCAACAGGGAGAATGTTTTTCCTATGTGTCTTCCCCCCTTCCTTCCCCTCCAAGTTAATGGCTGTACTATTGCCTTGAGCTGTTTGAATGGCATGGGGAGGCCATTTGCTCTCAAATGCCTGAACTAGAGCCTAATGTGACCTTGCCATGATTTTCCTGTAGTGTCATACTGCCTTTTCAAAGTGCTTGTGTCCCACTTCCACTGCAAGCTGCTAACCTGACTTTCCAATTGATGGTGGAGGGATGCCACACTGGCTTGCTGCTCAGCATGCAGGCTTCAGCACAGCTCCTACAGCTACTTTTCCTTCCAATTTTGACTTCTGGCAATAGTAAAAGCTCTGTTGGAAATATCCTGGTTGCTTGAATCCCCTTGACTGTAAGTTACCGCTAGGTTGTGTTGTATTTTGTGTCAAAGTTGTTTTTCCTCAAATGAATAGATCGGACCTGGGTTTAAAGACTTTTTTTGATTAGTGATAGTATCTGTACCTGTAAGGATGGCATGGTAGCTGTGGTTCCACTGTCTGCAATGTAAATTACTTGGGTTGACTTGTAAGATAACTTAATCAAGTAATCGTGGCTCTGTGATCCCGCAGAACTCCCCAGCCAGACTAAACGCAGCATCCATCCTTCAAAACACTTCCTAGCTCTTGAGTTCACATTTATCCTCTTGAGCCTGCTCTTACGTCTTGCAGCTGCATTCTCCCCCTTTACTCAGTACATCCTGTTCCTTTATGCCGTGTGACAACAGCCGGGCTGTGCTGCTTTTGCAGCCTCAAACGAGAAGCTGATGCAGTTGAAGCACTACAAAACCGAGGGGACAAGCCCTGCACACGCCTGACCTCCGGGCTGCTGTTGAGGAGCATGTGTGGCTGTTTGTTTGAGACTCGCTGGAATGCAAATGCTTGAGATTAAGGATTCAAATGATTTGCACTAGAATGAGACTCTTGTGATGAGACTGGGCTTGGTGGCTCTGAATAGACAGGGCAGCCTAGTTAGAGTTTCACTTGTAATGAGCCTCTGCTCTGAGGGGCTGTAAAATATCCTACACTAAGGAGTAGTTGGGACTGTGCTGCTAAGTTAGTTCAGACTCATTTTTTGTCTTTAAGCGTGTGCCTGAATGTTTGTCCAGTAAATGGTCAGAGGATCAGCTCTGCTGTGTGTCACCCTGACTTGCAGCAGTCACGCTGTGACTCAGGTTTCTGGCACTTGCCTTGGCATCCCAGCTTGCAGGGACACTGCTGTCACCCTCTGAGTAACGGCCCTGGCCCCTTACCCAAAGCAGTGACTCAGACTTCTGAGGCACTGCAGCACAGAGGTGGATCTCTTCTTCTGGGGCTACAGAAGGGGTGACAGGCAAAACTGGTGCTGCTGCTTGGCACCCAGTCTGTGCTGCCCTTGGCACCGAGAGCCTTTGCTGCTGCCTCCTGTTTAATCTGGTTGTGGCTTTGGTGGGCAGGAAAGCTGTCGGGCTCTGACATGTGACTGCTGCCAGCAGCCGAGTTGGTGTTGGCAGAGACAGATCAGAAAATGGCTCTGTCTTGAGCAGCCATAACTTGCTCTGGCACCCCCGTGATTCCTTCATTTTCAGGCAGATACTGTTGGAAACAAGAGCTGCATGGGAGAGAGGAAAGCAGCAGTATTATCCGAAATGACTGAAAGCATTCAAAGCAAGCTAAAGGAGCATAAAGTCTCAAAAGAGGGGGTTAAATACTTAATCCTGAATCTGGAGAAAATGTCAGCGTAGGAGGGGAAAGCATGCACTATGTAGCTGTGTCCCTCTCAGTTTCTGAAGGCTGGCTGACTAGAAAATTGTGCTTCTTGTAAAAGTCTTTATTTTTGCTGGAAGTATGCACTCTTGTTAGTTTTATCCTTAAATCCTTGAGGCTGAGACTCTGCTTATGAAATGCCAAGAGGCTGTTGTTAGACAAATTATTGGGATAACTTAAAAATCAAAGCAGTTAATTAAAATCTCAAGGAGACACTCCTTGGGGCAGGAAGGAGACTGGGAGACCCATAGCACGGTTACCCAAGCAGCTGGTCTTATGTCAACTAAAACCACGGCTGCTTCTTGCTTAAACAAATCATGTTCTGTCAGGCAAAGCAAAGCCTTCCATGGGAAGGATTTCTCTCTCAACATTGCTCTGCCTTAGCTGCTGAAGGGAAGAAAGCATGTTCACCATGGTTCCTCTAAAACTGTGCTGCTGTCAGACTTGAATAGAAAGAGATGTGGCCTTCCCCCACTTACCTTGCTGTGAGGCTAACCCTGCTGCCTCCTGCCCTTTAGCTGCTGTTGCAGTCAAACTAGAGCGATAAAAAGCAACATTAATGTGCAGTAATGACCATCAAAGTGCTTGGACCTGCGCTGAAGTGGTCAGCACAGCAGCCAGAAACCTCTGTGCAGAAGGCAGAGTGACTGAGAGGAGTATGGCTGGAAGGAAGGCACCAGGTGTGGTGCTGTGCAGGCCTGGAGAGGAGTGAGACCCATAGGTGGAGGGACAGATCCTGACAGGTGTGGTGCTAGGAGGGCGGCAGAAGCTGCTTCAGCAGGCTAATGTCCCACTTTAAAAACAGAGAAGCTCCTACTCTCCTGCAAATGGAAATCCAGCCCTTACTGATGTCAGGAGCTTTTGCTTGGAAGATTCTGTTCCCCAGCGAGGTAAATATTTATTGCAAATCCACAGTGTGCAGTGGAGCAGAGTCTGGAGCCAGGATCTTGCAGGAGACTGTTTATGCGCGGGCTGTTCTTGGCGCTAATTCCAAATTTCCTGAGGCTGAGCATGAGGAGCTGGTCCTGCGTGTTGGTTACTCAGACTCGCTCATCCAGCCGAGCACGGGCTCTGCAGCACCAGGGAAGGAGTGACCAGAACATAACATAAAACAATAGCTGGGTCCCTCTGCTCTGGCTGGGACACCGTGGGCGCACAGATGTGCTCAGGGAAGGATGGAAAGCTGCTGCTGGCTGCTCACCCTGTGCTCAGAGAGGGGAAGGAGCCTGACTGGGAGCTCAGAGTCCTCAGAAGGAGGAAAATGCTTCTGGAAGTGACAGGTTTCCTGAAGTACAGCTGGAGTATCCTGAACAGCACGTGCTGTGTCTGCTGCTTTCTGGGCCCAAGCCAAGCCATAAGTAGGCAATGTCTTTGTGAAGAAAAAACCAAGAAAACCCCCAGCAAACCCCGTGCCCTGAAAACCCAGGCTCTGGTGCTGCAGCTAGCCAGGAAAATCCCTGCTGTTGAAATGTTTGTTTGTATAAATGCTCACACTATGATAGCATAGCAGCAGCGCTCCACTGTCTCAAGTGCTTTTGTGCCGGTAACTTCCTCTGCTGCTGCTCTTTGCTGGCACCTCTGCCAACAGAGCAAGGCTTGAAATAGCAGAACTGTGCTGGCAGAGCTCAACTGCCTGGGCTAAGCCTAAATCTTTGGGCTACTACTTCTGATTAGATTAAAATGGATCGTGGGAGGGGAAGCATTTGTAGGGCGCAGCATTGGGAATCTTGACTGTACAAACAAGCTGAGATTAGCTGCATGGTGAGCCAGATAGGAAGGGCACTCTTTGAAGTTGGGTGTCTGCCTGGCTTAGTTTTGCTAACACTCTGGCATGAGGGAGCATAAAGATCCCAAAAATGCACATCACACATTTCTTGCCAAGTGGAAATTCTGCTTGTGTGCATGTTCAGGGAAGCATTGGGGTGTAGCTGTATTCTAGGAAAGGGCGGTGAGAGCAGGCCTCTTCCTGGCATGAGGGAGAAGTCTGACAGGTGAAGTATCCCAAGTCTGAAGTGTCAGCATGAAAAATCATCCTTGATGGAAAAGCTGTTTTGCTGGGGCATTTATATATATATATTTTTTTCTTCCACAGTCAAGAATGCAATAGAAGCATTTATTATAGACTAGGGCAACTCAGAGTGAGCTGTGAGCTGGAAAAACTGTGAATTCCTTTTTTAAGCCTGAACAGAATTTTTCCAGCTTCTGGGCTGAGCTCTGGACAGTGAAGCATATGAGCTACTTATGATTAGGTTTGTAAATACCATAAAAAAATATAATCACTTTATGAATTAGGTGTGTATCATGGTCTGTGACCAGGAGAGCCCTTCAAGGGTGTGAAATGTCTGTCAAAGTTGTTTTCCTCTTGAGTCACATGAGAGCTCCTGCTTTTTTCTCCTGTACTTTTCCTCCTAACTTTATTTGCTTCAGGGCAGGTGATGGGCACAGCCATCTGCAGCTGCCTGCTGAGCTTTATCTCCCTGAGCAGGAGTGGGAACTGGTCCTCTCCTTCCCGGGCTCTGGAGCTGGGAACTGAGTGTTTAGAGCAGCTGTTTTGCCACCATTGCAGTAAACATACCCCAGCGTGTGCCTGCCTGGCAAAGGACTCGATCTTTATGGCTTTGCTCTTGGCTGATAATCAGGCCAAAGCAGTTAAACAAGAGTTCATTCCTCTTTAATCTCTCCATCCTCCTCCCGCAGCGCCCGGTGCTCGATGTGGCTGGGGGGAGCAGGCTGTGCGCTCACAGCAGCTCAAAGGTAACTCAGGTTTGACTTTGTAAGTGCAAGGAAGCCTATTTTGAGCAGGCAGGGCCTGGGAGGATTCATCCCCACTGCAGGGGAGGCACCCGTGACAGCGAGTGTCTCTCCAGAGCCCGGGATTACAGTGTCATTGTCACGGGGATTATGGCTCCGCTGAGCCCCCGGGAGAGCTGCTTGTGGCCACACGGCTTAAAGAATCACACGGGGAACGGGGCTGAGGGGGGACTGGGCCAGGCTGGGGCTGGGATGGTGCTGGATGTGCCTGTGAGGCTGGCTGGAGATGGACACCTGCTTGGACAGGGACTGCACAGGCTTCCCTTAACCCACCTGGAACAAGTGATGCTCAAACAGCTCCCCAGCCTGCATGTTGCTTCTCCTGTCTTATGAAGCAAAACCCTTCTTTTGTTATTGAGAACAATTTAAATAAAAACTCTTTTCCCCTCTTGGGTAAGAGGCACAGAGTGTGCAGTAGCTGCTGTGGGTTCTGGAGCTGCCTGCAAGCCCTGCTCTGTACCCCACTGTGATTTAGCCCTCGGTCCTCAGAGTGCCATGGATTTACCTTTATGGGTCACTGTGCTGGGAGTGCTGGACAGTGGCTGTGACAGGGGATGGGCAAGGCTGGCTGTGACCCTGCTCTATTACTGCTTGGAAAGTGTTGAGCAAAGGTAGTATTTAACTATGTCTGGAAGCCTCAGGTAATCCTGTCTTGCAACTAAATGCAAACACATGCCTGGATGGGAGCTGTTTAACTTTTGTCCCTTGGCACAAAGGCCAGTGCAGGCTGTGTGTGCTGCAAGTTGTGGGACAGACTGACCAGGAATGAGTGGCAGGTAAAATGATACCTCCAGGCATGGTCACAAGGAGCTGGCACAAGTGGATTTTTTTATTATTTTTCTGTGGCTGATGTGTTAAGGGAGTTAGGTGTGACTTCAATTGAAATGTTATTTGCTTTGCTCTCAGGACTAAAATGACTTGTGTGTATTTATTTTCTTCTCTCTTACACAGAGCTGAAACATGGAGTGAAAGGTATTTGGGGGGGAATATAAAACCTTCCCTTACTTGTCTGGAAGGAGCTGGCTCTGTTGGAAGCTGGTGTCACTTCTAATTTTTAATGCTTGTTCAGATGTGAAGATAGAGCAGTCGTTGCCTCTTGTCACTGCACACCTTCCTCCTTTGGAGACCAGCTCTTTTTGGCTATTTCACACTGATATGAGCTGCCCTGTTTCCAGTGCTGTGTGCCTTCTCTGCTTTTGGGGGGCTCTTGGGGCTTCAATGGGGTGAGCTCACTCCTAACCCCTGCTCTTTTATATACTTGGCGTGAGCTTTAAAACCTTCCTGGTTTGTGGGCTCCTGCAAGAGCTGGGTGGAAGTGAACTGTATGGAAATCCCCTCTTGGGCTCGGTGGTTTACAGAGCTCTGCATCCTTGCTGCTGCTCATGCTGTTCAGGAGCCCTTCCTGGTTATGCTGGTTGTGCATTGTGGTGCTCTGTGACAGCACAGGGTCTGGGGGGGATATTTTGTGTATTGCTGCTTGCTGCAGTGAGATGAGGTGATCTGTACAGCTGACCCTGAGAGCAGAGCACCTGAGGAGCCCTGGGAGCAGCTTACCCCTACCTGCAGGCTCCACAGAGTTAACAGCTCTGTGCCTCTGCCCTCTTCTGCAACCTCCCAGGCTGGCCCAGCTCCATGTGCTTTTGTCTAGGGAAGGTTGACTTTCACCTTGCTCCTGTTTACTCCCAGGTTTATGTACACAGTGCTGGGGAGGGAGACCAGGAGCAAGCACTGGGTCTCCATGCCAAAATTATAAACTTGATAAAGGGCTCTGTACACTGTGAATGGCCCAGTCCCTGCAGGTCTGACTCCCTTTGCAGCTTGCTGGCTGTGACCCTTCAAAGGAGCTTTTAATAAACTCAGTGTTTGATCAGAGACAAGGGACAGCTGTAAAAGCCAGTTCCATATCTGGAAAACTTTGTCTCTGCCCCAAAACCCCATTTGGGTTTTTTGAAAGGGTTTGCAAAGGCTGTGGTTGAGGACATGTGAGCTGGGGAAGGTGAGCTGCCTGGGTTTGTTATTTCCCAGAATTTGCCAGTGGCTGGGGAAATCCACACATTGCACAGCAGCTTTGCTTGCTGCCTCAATAAATAGCTGATCTTGCTTTGAGAAGAGATGAGTGGTATTCTGGGGCTGTAAGTGAAGACCCCAGAAGCACAGAGTGGAGTGGGATGGGTTAGGGATCCCCATGGTCCCAGGGGTGCTATTCCTGTGCCTCCACTGAGCAGAAAGTGTCTGGCTTCATCCTGTAGTGCAGCCTGTCTCAAAACATGAGGCTTCTGTGCCCAGCTTTTCCAGGAATGACACTCACAGTTCACGTGCCTGACATGTTGGTTGTCTGGCAGGGAATGCACTCTTATTTTTTTTTTTTTTTTGCCACTGGCAGGCAGGAAAAGCTTCTGCTCCCCAGCACGCTGTTTAATCTCCCTTCGTGCTTACTGGGGATAAAGCTGCTTAACATGAAGAAATCCTTGAACTGGACTCCTGCAGGAAAGGTTGATTCCTGCCCAGACCCCTCCTAGAGAGGAGCACATTCATAGCAGGGCTGTATTTCAGCAGCCAGGCTGAGGTGGGGCTGTGCAGACTGTGCCAGCAGGTCCCTGGGCTGGCTGCAGCGTGGGGAGAGCAGTGGTGGGACACACTCTGAGCAGCGCTGTGCCCTTCTCTCCAGCTGGCAGTTGCAGAAGGTGTTAAGCTGGATGTGGCCAGGGATGACTTGGCAAGGGCTGGCCATCCTCTCGTGGCTGTCTCGCTGCTTTTTCCTCTTGGCTGCAGCCTGCAAACCCAGAGGAAGTACAGGCACCCTCCGTGGTGCCTCTTCACCAAGCAACAGAGCTCTTGGAAAGGGATGTACTCTTCTAAAACAATACTCCAGGGAGCTCTTTATGTGGCACTTGGGAAGCTCAAAGCTCTTGCTTTTAAGTCCTGTGAAGGTGCCTGTGTGCCCTCTCACAGGTGTGTATGCAAGGAATGTGCCTGCTCCAGACCTGCCCTGTGAGCACTCCTGTGTTAACTCTTCCCAGCCTGCCCATGCCCCAGCTCCCAGGCAGGGCCTGCTTCCTAGAAGAACATGCCTTGGAACCTGGAGAGTAATTGTGGAGGTGCCCAGCAGCCCTCTGACTTACCTGCAGGATGAATCTGTAATGTGAGGCCACTGCCCACAAGAAAAGTTTCCTCTATGTTTAGAGAAGTTCTTGCGGCTTCCAGGAACTTCCCCATCCTTGCTCAAGAGGATGATGAAGAATGAGTTCAGTGAACGCTCCCATATAATCTTATTTATGCTTGTGAGTCAGTAATTTCCTTGTAATGTGCCCTGCTGGTAAACACTGTCTGTCCTGATTTAAATAGGTTTTTTTGATAGCCAGACCTGGTGTGTTGCACAGCGTGCACTGATCACTGTGGCTGTGTGCTGCCATTCAGCTTGTGGCTGGGCTGATCTGATAAAGCCAGTGGGCTGTCCAGCCACCCTGGGACTTAAACTTGGGTTTTCTTGAGCTGCCCTTGCTTGGACATTACTGTCTGTGACTCATGGTGAAGTACAGGGTGAGCTGGCACTGGGTGTGGCTCGGCACAGCATTTGCCAACATCAGTCTCTGTCTGGTGTGGGGCTTTCTGGATCTGCAGCAAATGTGCTCCCCAGCCCCAGGAACTGGGTTCTTCCTGCCCCTCCATGAAATGGCCAGAAGCTGCCCTGGGAACAGCTACTGCATGTTGGCAAGCAGTTTCCATTGCAGGGCTGGCTTTGGCTGGGTTTTGCATATCTTGAAATGAATTTGCCTTGGAGCAAATGATCAGTAACGTTAGGAATGCCTGATTCCAGGCTGGGAGAGGATTTCTTCCAACTGACTTTTCTCCCAGCCCCCTTTCCAGCATCTAGTGCCAGGCTTGGCATAGCAGAGAGAGAGGGTCTGGGAGGAGAACTGGCCTCAGCACTTCATGCCCTCTGGGCTGTTCATCTGGTTATCCTGCAGTGGGGTTGCTGGGGAAACCAAAAGTGCCTCAATAAGCAAGGAAAAGCACATCCAGTGCTGCTGCTCCTGGTGCAAAATGAGAAATATCTTGTGCTTTCTTGTGGCAACCCCCGTGTGCCAGTGGGCAGGGGAATGGGGCTGTGGGCAGGGCTGGGGCTGTGGGCAGAGGAGGCTGACACTGCTCGTGGTTGATTGTTTGCCTCGGTTAGAGATCGATAGCGGATGTAATTCATCACCTCTGGGCTGTGGGATGGGCCACACCTGGCCAGGTGAGCTGATCCCAGCTGCCCAGGGCTCCGTGGTGCTGCCATCCAGCTCTAAGTGTCCCCACGGGTCTCTGATCCTCCTCACCCCACTGAGGCTGTAGCCTGGTAAGCTTGAACATTGAGAAAAACCCTTGGGTGTGCAGGACTCTGGAATGCCCTTCTGGGTAGGCAAAACCTTTGTCAAGACTTCCCAGTTGTCCTGTGAGGACAGCACGAAAGAATGCTGTCAGCTTAGCCCCCAGCTAAGGGACCTGTCCATCTGCATCGTGCCCCTTGCCTTGGGGGAATGGCTTGAGTCCCCTCCGTGGGGATGATTTCATGTCTGTGGCAACATCTGGAATCTGTGGGGTGGTATTGGGCAACCCCAAAGCTCATACCTGTGGTACCCTGAGCAGCCTGGCCCCAGGGCTGTGGGGCCAGGAGAAATAGCTCTGGGAAGTTGGATAACTTGGGTGAGGGCAGGAGATTTGGGCTTGTGGCTCCTTGAAAGGTCCAAGTGCAGATGAGCTCTGGGGTGCAAATTGTGATTGTGGCCAAACAGCTGGTATCTGGGAGGCTCTCCAGTTTCTGTGCTGTAACTGCACTCCATGGGCCTTTGGATCCTGGAGATATTTCATAGGTTTGTTTGTTTACATGCCTTTTAAAAAGGTGATGCAGGAGAAGCTCTTCCTTCAGGCCAGTCATTTTTGATAGCGAGCACTCTTGAACTCAGCCCAGATTGCGCTGCAATTCAGCTGAACTGACAGACCAGCTTTTAACCCTTGGGTGATAAAATAGGCTTGTTCTCAGTATAAAGAGTGAGGAATTGCTTTGGCATGAAGCTTTGGCACTATGCAAAAAGCGACCTACACGTGTCAGGCTTTTTTCCTGGGAATAAAAAGTCCTTCTGAATGCTCCCTGATCACAACCTGAAGGTATTATATTTCCAAATGCTTTGCCACAAACTCCTGACCAAGATTCTGTTATGGTATTTTCACCCTGTGTGTTCAGGTGAACCTCTTCAATCTGTAGCCCTCAGGAAATTCCCCTCCCAGACTGGCTCTCACTTCTGTTATGAGAAATTCTAGGGAAATTCAGCTGATGAAGATAATGCTTTTGGTGGAGAGGAAGTTCAGCATTTAATATTTTTTTCTGGTGGAAGTGATGTGCTCAGGCTCTGAACCTTCTGTGAAATGCTTCTGGAGAGTTGTGTCGTTTTTAACACGTCTCCACCCCCATGTACAGGTGAGAGAAACTGAAACCATGGATGCTGGATGGCTTGACTACCCTGCCTCTGGGGACTTGCCAGACGATGAAGACATTGGTGAATTCAGGCCTCACTTAACCTCTGATGGGTTAGATCTAGATGAGACATCTGGGTCAGGAGGTAAGTGGGGAAGTGGATCTCCCTCAGCTGTTGCTGTGAAATTTCTTTCAGCACCAGCCCTTGAGTGATGGGCTAAATCACAGCCAGAGCTCCAGAGGAACCACAGTGTCAGGTGGAGATGAAAACTGTGACTCGTAGTCACTCAGATGAGAACAGTGAAAGTAGTGATGCCGTGATGTTGAATCACTCAGGGAGGACAGATGGAGTTCTGCCAAGCTTGTCTTGCTGCAAATGAAAAGGCCTTGTGCTGGCTGGATCTTTTTCCTGTTGAACTCCAAAGAACTGCTGAGAAACTTAAAAAAAAAAAAAAAATAAAAAAAAAATCTATTGTTGAGGCAGTGTTAAAAGGCTTAAAGTTAATGTCTCAGCTGAGGCCAAACAAGGTAAAGGGACTAACTGGTGTTCAAGTGAACTCTCTGTGACATGCAAAGCTCCCTGCCCAAACCAGTTTCTGTAGCTCTGTGTCCCTTTATGTGAACATTTGTTCTGTAAAAGTAAAAGAACAAATGCTGAAATCAGTGTCTGACATGTTTGGGCAGATCTGGAGGGTTGGTGAAGGATCCTTTAGGGATGGGTGGTGGGAGAAGTGCCCTCCATTGGCGTTGCCTTGTGAGCTGTAGCAGACCTGCTCTGCAGGGGCTGATGGATCCAGCTGAAGAGCCCTCCCAGCACAGAGGTGCTGGTTTAAATTACATCTGGTGGTCTTGTGCAATCCAAGTCATTAAATGATAAATAGTACCAGTAGATAAGAGGGAGCTGTAGAGGACAAGAGTCCTAGTTTGTGTACAGTTGCTGGGTATTGCAGGAAGTGTCTGAATTGCATAAAAACAGCATGTAATGAGGCAAAAACTTTTTTTTTTGCCCCTTCTGCAGACTACCCAGACTCTGAAGATGGCTTGTATCTGAGCACCGTGGATACCCCAGTGGTAGGTATTGCCCCAGTATGTTTTAAGCAGCATGTAGCCCATCTGGTCTGTCTGTGAAACTTTCTGAACACCCTTCCCCCCCACAAGACGTGGCATCAACACAAATCCACCTGCATGAGCAGGCACAGTGTACTTGTAATGCACTGAGCAAACTTTCTGTGCCCTGCACACCCTCCTGCTCTCAGCTGTGGGTAGGCTGGGTGCTGCTTGCTGATGGGTGTGGTTTGTCTGTGTGCTGTAGATATCTGACAACTATATCCCTGGAGATACTGGCAGAAAGATAGAAGGTGAGAAGAAAAACACAATGGTGGACAACGAAATCATCCCAGACAAAGCTGTACCTGTTGAAGAGAACCTGTCCAACAAGATCTCCATGGCAAGCACAGCCAACAGCAGCATCTTTGAAAGAACAGAAGTCCTTACAGGTAATACTCCACCTTGTTCTGGTAAATCATTAATACTGAAAATCAAAATGGCTTCAGTTGTTCTCTGTTTCTCTGGGGAGCAGCTCCCTGCTGACAGGGGAATGATTGCTTTACCTCTGTGCCTACCTGTAGTGGGGTGGCTTCTGCTTCCCAGTCCTTACACAACAGCAGAGCCTGCTGCTGTCTTTGCTGGGATAAACAGCTTGTTTTTGAGCCTGCCAGCTGTCTGTTGGCTTAATTCATGTGGCAGCTGCTCTGCACCCAGATACTGCCTCAACAAGAGGTGTCTCTGGCCATAAAGCAGTGACATCATAGACTTTTATATCAAATACAGGCATTTTCCTTCCAACCTCTGCCCATGTTCTGCCTTTTTTGAGCTTTGCCAGGAGCCAAGCAACCCCTCTACCCCTCTAAGGGAATCCAAGAGCTGGTCAGCTGTAGGGATCTGAGTACCAATGTCTAGAGCAAAACCAAGAGATTGCCTTCCTCTCAGCACGTGGGACAGGTCTGTCCAGCACATTGCTGCTTCAGGCACTTGCTCTGGTGGTCCAAGTACAAACCCAAGCTCTTTGTGCTGATCTGCAGCCATCCTCCCAGTCAGAGAAGATATTGGAGGAGTGAATTGCAAAACCATCTAGCAAAGAAGCTGATTTAGTGCAAGCAATAGGTGTCACAACAAACTTCAGTGAGATCTTGTGGCCACCCTTGGTGTGAGGAGAGAGGAAGTATTAGTGGTTTTTTGCAGGTTTGTGGGTTTTGATTGTTGGGGTTTTCTGATTTTTTTTTTAATTTTTTTTTTTGAGGGAAGTGGTGTTGGTAATTGGATGTTGATGAATTGAAATAGAGTCCCCAGGGTGTGCTCACACAGGTAGTTAACAGATATGCAGATTGGAGCTGTACCATTTTCCTGTGGGTTGTGGTGGGGCTTTTTTGGGTGGTGTTTTTTTATTTTGTCTCTATACAGGGAGAGCATCTTCTTGTCAACATTTCTTTTTTGGACTAAACTGGAAGATTAGCTCAAGCTGGTTAATGTGGAACATGTGACTGTTGTGTGGTTGGACTGGAAGCAATCCTGGCCTTTCCCAGTAACATCTGCTGTTGCTGAAGGTGCCAGCACACAGTGACAGGCACATGGACACTGACTCTGGGGGCTGCTGTTCTCAAAGCAGACTTTGCCATGTCACTGGTGGTTTGGAGTTGTCCAAGACTTACTCCAGTCTCTCTTTCCTCCCCAGCTCTCATCGCAGGAGGAGCAGTGGGTCTCCTGTTTGCCATCTTCCTGATCCTGCTCTTGGTCTATCGCATGAAGAAAAAGGATGAGGGCAGTTACGACCTGGGGAAGAAACCCATCTACAAGAAAGCCCCCACAAACGAGTTCTATGCCTAAAGCTCAGCAGCACCTTGTGCCCATCAAGGGACAAACAGACTGTATGGAAACACTGTGCCCTCAGATGAGATGTGCTGAACAAATGTTTTCTTTTATTTTTTGGATTGAATTTCAAAGTGACTTTGAGAAAAAACAAACTTCCTTCGTGACCCTTCCCATCCCACTCAGCTAACAAGGGCCCAATGAAATACAAAGAGTCTGAAAAAAAACCCCCTCAGTGTATTTTTTTTTTTTTCTAAGTTAGTGTAAAAAGAATAAAGATGCCAAATTTTCTGCTTGGTTTTATAGAGGGTATATAAACACAAACCAGACTGTATGGAAGCAAACACCATGTGTTTGCATCCAGTGTGCCGTGCTGGGATTGGCTGCTTCTATAGAAGATGGCTTTTTTTATAAATCTTGCTACTAGATGTCTTGCAGCAGGCTGTTGATGTGAAGCATTTCTGTGGAGAACTATTTATGAATCTCTTACACTACAGATAATGTTGCCTTATCAGGGAGTAAAAGGCCCATAAGGGCTCGGTACCCCTGAATGCCATAAAGGGCCTATGGGAAATGTCTTCCCCAGGAGAATTCTGTCTCTTCCTGTTGGCCCCAGGCAAGGGTCATTAGTCCTTGAAATCAGGACAGCCAGTTGTGTTTGGCTATGGCAACACCCTTTCCTTGCCTTCAGTCTCTTACCTTTTTTTAAGGATTGCTTGTAGGATTTTTTTATAACAAAATTTTAAAGAAAATAACCTAATGTTTATATAAAGTTTGTAGAAATTGTTTTGAAATAATAAAAAAAATAATCTACTTTTTTAATTTCCTCAGATTTATTTTTTCAATCCCTTTGTGTTTCCTTTGGCCGGGCATTTCTCTAGAGATGCTGTTTTATATGATTCATATTCTGAACTGAAGCAGAGTTAGCTACAGAGTGTTACAGGTTTCTTTTAGTTCTATAGCAGCTACTATAGAGGGTAAAGATATTTATGGTTTTCTCATAACTTTTCTAGGATTTTTTTTAAAATAGAATTATTTATAGTTTCTGAAATGGCTGCTTTCTCATTTGATAACTTTTATCCTTTTTATGTAAAACACTAATATAATGAGTCTCTGTGAAAACTATTTAAGCTTTTATTCTGTGAATTTCAATTACAAATTCAAGGCAATAACTTCTGTATGCAAAGTTGGATGCATAAAAATATGATTGAAGTAGAGAAAAGATGAGTAATTCTAGGCTGTAATATATTACAATCAGTCCTATAGAGCTATATATTATATATTTTACTGAGATATATACAGATGAGAATGAGAAGGCTGGAGTTAATTCTTCAGCAGCCTTATGGTGTGGTGTCTAAGAGGCTTTTGATCTTGTTTGTGCTGCTGTTTGTCCAGTGTCTTGTGTAGAGCACCAGCGGCTTGGGAAGGAGCCTGGGAGCTCCTGGGCTGTGTCCCAGCTCCTGGAAGCAGCTGTGGCCAGGAGGTGCCAGGTTTGATCCAGAGTCAGAGCAGAGATCCCCACCTGGAGCTGCCCTTGGGAGCAGGTGTTGGGAGCTTGCAGTGTGGGGTGATAACTTTGTCCCCTGGTGCTGAGCCCTGCCTCTTAGGGAAGGCTGGGTCTGGGCTCTGCCTGGGTGGCATCTCCCACTGGGCAGCACTCATAGCTCTGAACTGCTGAGGATCTTCCTTAACACCCCCTGTACATGGCTCCTACCTCCACTGAGAGGAGAACCAGCCCCCAGTCTCCCAGAGCAAAGGGTGATGTGTGTCAGGAAGGTTTTACAGAACCAAGAGCAAGTTGGGTCCTCCTGCATCTCTGAGTCTGACGTGGTGTGAGACAAAAATCTGAGTGTGGCTCCCCAAACTGAGCACCTGAGCAGGCAGCACTAAACCAGGCAGTTGTGAAAGCTGGTTGGAAATCTTCATGGCTCCTGAAGCCTTCTTCCTGAGGCTTTGCTGTAGGCTTGAGGCCAAATCCAGAGAGGCAACAGAAATAAATGGGTCTCCTCCTCGGGGTGAGGCAGGAGCATGTGTTGAGACATCAGTGCAGAGGAGTCACTCACTTGGTCCCAGTACAAGTGTGTTCAGGGAAAATGTGGGCTCTGGGAGGCTCTCAAAGCTGCACAGAGTTCACTGGAGGCTGGAAAGGAGAGGGACTGCCTGTGGGCAGCACTGCCAGGCAGGCAGGAGCTGTGGCTGCTTCTCGGGATATTCAGATTCTCTTGTGTAATTGCTCTTGGGGGTTTTCCACTGTTACTGGTTTTTATTTTTATTTTTTTTTTTCTCAAATAAATGGTACTTTCTAAAACTGGCTTTTTGGCTGTTTCTGACCTGAAATTACTTTTGGGAGCTGGATAACTGGGAGCTAATGTTTGTGTAACTGCTTGGTTTACTCAAGGGAGGCACACTGGGACCTGGCGTGGTGGCCTGCAGCTCAAAGGGGCTTTGTCAGCAGCTCCTGAGCTGCCTGCAGTGCCTGGCCCAGGCCTGATTCCCACAGGATCAGCAGCCCTGGGTCACTGGAGCTGCTCAGCTCCTCCAGACAAGTAAAGCAGAGACAGCACAGTGTCCTCCCTCATGCTCAGTTTTGTGGTGGCACATAGAGTGCTGTCCCCTTGTAATCAGGAGAGGCAGAAAGAGGCCTGTCCCTGATGGCAGCAGCACATGCCTGTCCCCTCAAATGAGAGCAGTGTACTGGGTATTTTGCTTAACCGAGTTTCAAGCCTGTTTAACCAAGGTAGGCCTTCCAGTGGGTGCAGGGCTGATCAGCTGCTCTGGGAGCAAGGTGACTTCATGCTGTTTGGGGATAAAACAGCTGCATTTTTAGGCAGGCTCTGGAGCATCTGATGTTTGTCCGAGCCCCTCTGCTCTCAGTGGACAGGACCCCCCTCTCTCCCCAGGCAGGTGGGGGAGCAGGGGCTGCATGGGGAGCAGGGCTGTTTGCTGAGGCTCCTCAAAGTGCTGTATTTAAATGGATTATCATCCTTGAGAAAATCTAATTCCCTTCTCCCTGGTGGGAATTCCTGCTCCAGGTGCTTTGGATTAGCACGGACAGAGGAAACAAACTGGGACTAGAACACTGGCTCCCTCAGGGTGAGGGAGTAGCACGTGCTCTGCTCCTTGTTGCCTGCTCTGTGCCAGGTGTGCTCTCAAAGGTCCTCTGAGAGTCTCATGCAGTGCTAAGAAAAGCAGATCCATGTGCTCCCAGGGCCCTCCTGTGCTCCGTGGGAGCTGCTGTTTGTCAGCACATCGGTGACGTACTCCTGCAATCTCCATGTTCTCGTGGCTCTGACAGGTTCTTGGAAGGGCTGCTTGGAACAACCTATGTTTGTCACTTTTTTTTTTCCTTTTTCCTTTCTTTCTCTCCTGGGCTTCGTCTCTTGGTTGCAAGAATCCTGTGTACTTTCCAAAACTGCCCTCAGCGTAAAACTGCCTTGTTTTTGTAAAGCAATCTGGACGGGTTGTCTGCAAATCCCCAGAGCACAAGCCTGGCTGCCTGCCTGTCCTTGCAGAGCCCCAGTCCTGAGATGGATTTGTCTCTGTTCCTTCCATCTGCCTCTCTGCTCTTCTAGCTAGCCTGCTTGTACCTGGTTGTGTGCTGAGCGGCACAAATACCTTGAGCATTCCTGGTCTTCATCTCTGACCTCACACATGGCACTCTTTGGTTTTTTTTCTTAGTGCTGCTCTGGTTTTAAAATCAAAAGGCTGAGGATCCACTTTATCTGGCTTGAAAACAGCTGGAACCCTCCCAGGTACTGATGTGATCAAGTGGCCAGGAAAGGTCTGTCATTCCCAAATGCTCCCTTGAATGAGGGACATGGAGGAGTTGGCAAATTAACTGTAACCTTGCTGACCCACCCTTTGCTTTATGGCTTCCAGGGGGTTTTGAGGTGATGTTTGTGGGTGTTTGGGTCCCTTGTTTTGCAGTGTGAGCTGGGGTGTGTGCTGTGCAGTGTGCCAAAGGTGCTAAAATGGGTCACAGCAGTGATGTGTTGCTGTCCCCAACACCTCGAACCTTCAGAGTCTGGGAGGGCACAATTCCTGCAGACTGGAGATGTGGTGTTTCCCATGAGCATCCCATGAGCCTGCCCCAGGCCCTGGGTACTGAGTCGGGTGCACAGCTGGGCTCCCTGTGGCTGCAGGCAGGGTCAGGGTGAGCCCAGGGGATGGGAGCGCTGGGTACAGCCCTCCTCTGCCCACTGGGGCTGGAGTGGGGCATCACGGGGCTCCCAGTTAGCTGGATAAGCTGGGACTGTGGGATGTAACAGAGCAGGTTGTCCTTGGGGCTGGGCTCGGCCAGGTGAAAACCTTCCTTCCTCTGGTATCACTGGCCACAGGTGACCCTTTGCTGTAGGGATGTTCTGATACTTGGGGTTGAAACCTTTCAGTTCCTTCTTCCCTGTCCTCTGTCCCGTCTTGCCTGGTGCCAGTCACCAAGTGCAGGTGGTGATGCCCAAAGTCTGGTCTCTTCGGGGGGTCCAAGCCTGTCCTCTGTGCCAAAGTGGATCTTGAAGGGTTGTGTTTATTCATAGAGTCAGAGTATAACTCACTTTGAAAGGGACCCCAAACCCTACCAGGGCCAGGGACAGCTTCCACTAGACCAGGTTGCTCAGGGCCTCATCCAACACGGTTTGGAACTCTTCCAGGAAAGGGACAACCCTCATTTCCCGGCCGAACCCCGCGGCATCGCCCCGGCCCCGCTCCTTCCCGGCTCTCCGCGTGTCTGCTGCCCCCTCCTGGGCACGTCCGGCACTGCGGCCAGGGCCCCGCGCCCGCTGCTCTGCCCCGCTGCTCTGCCCCC